>NC_056737.1:1661370441-1661520441 GCF_019279795.1 Protopterus annectens
CCATATCTGTGTCAGACAATGAGTCCTACATGATATCCTGCCTGTTGCAGAGTGAATGGTGATACTATACATCCTTTGGGTTTGTGTGAGGGAAGATCAAGTTTACTCTGTCAACATAGGCTTTAGTACTGACCACAGACCATTTTCTCAAGACTGCAGGACAGAGTGTCAGAGGCGTCTAACTCAGTGGTGGTGCAATGAGATCATTAATGACAACTTTTGCCCTGGGATCTCAAGGTGCAGGGAGGCAGGAATGGTGACCATCTTTGTGCTTTCTGAGGAGGCAGTGTCTCTGCTGGACAATGAAAAGTTGTGTGGAATGATGAGTATAGCCAAAAGGATGGAAAGCCAGGAGTCAGTCCCTATTGTGGGACATAACAAAATAAGGTGAAACTAAAAAGGTGTAGTTGAAAGGAAAATGTAAACTTAAGAAAGAAAAATAAAAATGTAAGAGAACTGTAATACTCAAAGTTACTGCTCTGCTAACAAAACTGCAGCCAAAACAAACACCTGAAATATTAAAAAATGGCTTAAAACATTTACAGTAAATGAAAAAGTGAAGTTTAGCCGGACCTGTTGTCAAATCACATCATTTATCATATGTGCAAAAAGACATATCTAAATAATAAGCAAGGCTGTCAAAAAAAAAAAAAGATTACTGCACTGGCAAATAGAAGAAAAATACTGAGTCACTAAAGGTATTGAAGAAGCATGTGGAGAATTAGGGGTAAAAATGGACTTGAAAAACTGAATAACAGGCAGAAAGTTTGATCACAAAGTGAAGTAATGAGTCAAGAATGAGAAGATGGTAACTAAAAATCAGAAGGTCCTGTAAAATACTGTAGGGTTAGCCAGAGCAAGAAGAGTTTCCTGAGGAGTGGTAAGCTGGCTAAAGTACCGAAAGAACACCACAATAAACTATTCAGTTATGGAAACCAGAAAAGCAGCAGAATATGCAAAACCAAACTAGTTCGCAGTAGTCCCCCTAAGAAGCTGGAGAAGCTTTAGAAAAAAGTACTACATGGTAACAGAGAGTAATATGAAAGCAGTAAGAGGCTAGACTGAGGGGAATGGATTTAGATTATGCTACCTAACATATATTATATTTAAAGGTGGCTTCATGAATCAAATATTTTGTAAGCTGGCTGCAGAAAGATTGGAAGAGTAGTAGTGATCATATCTTTAGTGGGAGGGTTCACAGAGTTAATGGACTAGTATGGAAAAACTATGATCAGTACTGTGAAGTCTTGTCCTTGGGGGAAGCAAGGAGGGGGTTTGTGAAATTGTGGTCTTAGGTTGTAAGTAGTTCATGTTTTAGTTAATCTGCTATCAGAAAAAAAAGGAAAGTTTTTAAGTTTAAGAGTTTATAAGGGAGGAATAAAGTGCACATTTCTTTAATTGGAAGCTTTTTCTTGGAAGAGTTGTCTGTGGCTGGAAGGCCATATTTTATTTATTAGAATCCCTTTACTTAATGACTACTTGGTAGCAGGTAAGAAGAAGATCTTTTTTGTTCTAGAAAAGTAGAGAGTTGATTTTGCATTGGTGGTAGTGATATGAAGTTGGAAGTTTATGTTTAGGTTAGGTCATACCTAGGCATTTGAAGTGTTGGTTGCTTGACTCGATGATCCATTAATGGGGGACATTTAAAAGTTTTTGTCATTGAAGATCATCTTCTTGGTAGTGAGTATAAGTTTATTTTTGAGTATCCAGTTAGAGAAGAGGAATAGTGTTCTTCAGGTTCTGTTTTTATGGCAGAGGGAAGTGGTCTGGCTCTGTAGACAATGATATTAAGCTGTGGTGGAAGGTTCATGGGTAGATGATTTATAAATGGGGAAAAAATTAGAAGGGATAAAATGGATAATTGAGCTGCTGTACTGACTAGGTGTTAGAAGTAGAAAAGGGGAATACAGCTTGGGCTTGAAAGTTTCTCTAGTCCAGAAGGTTTCTGATTTCTGAGCCACAGAAGACAGTTTTATCTGATTCCAGCTTAAGTGAAGGAGTTTTGTGGAAGCTGATGGTTCGCCAAGTCAGTGGCTTTTGCCAGGTCAGTAAGAATAACACCTCTAAAGTCCCTTTTGGTGTGTGTTCATGAGTATATTATTGATGAGATTGTAAATGACTGCAATGGCACTATGGCCAGCCCAGAAATCATGCTGATATGGGGAAAAAATGCTTCATTTTTGGGTATAGTGGGTGTATTGGTTGAAGATCATTTTTGCAAAGATTCTGCCTAGGCTTAGTAGAATTGAAATTGTCCTGAAGTCATTGGGGATTTCAGATTTAGACTGCTTAGGCAAGGATTTTACTTTTGATCATTTCTGCAGAGTAGGGATTATGTTGGAGGAGAGAATAAAGATGAATAGATGATGGAAGATCAGGGGTATATAATGTATGTAATGTACAATAAACCAAGGCAGAAACCCATCTGCACCTGTGGGAAGCATTTGAGCAGATTTCATCAATGGTATTGCTCAATATGTTTTTGTAGATATATATATATATATATATATATATATATATATATATATATATATATATATATTTTAAAGTAGAAAGGAGGGATAATTGGAAGGAAGTTTGGGTCTGAAGACTTTGGTGCCTGTGTGTTGTATAGGGAGAAAGGGCATGATAAAGATTAATTAAGAAAACCTGTTGTAAGATTGTCAGAAGTGCTGGTGATAAAGTCTTTATGCAGAAGGGTGTCAAATGGAGTGCATCTTGTAAGGTCAATAAGATTCAGAATTTTTTTTCATGTTATTTATCAATGCATTTTGAGTGGAGCATAGTAAGTTAGCTTTGTATCATCTGATGTTTTTTGGCCAGCTTTTTGAGGGATATAAATTTGTCCCTGGTTTCAGGCCATAGTTTCTTTTTTTCATTTGAGCAAGCTTCATCTCTCCATTTAAATAAGGCTTTAAGTTAATTTTTGAAAACTGCGTATATATATATATATATATATATATATATATATATAATCAGGTTACTCTGGGGAATTATCTGGCCTGTAGGTTGAGAAGAGTGTCTGTTAAGGAGACTCCAAAGTTGGTAGGGTCTCTGTTTTGTTGGAAATGTTTACAGTTAGTTTATGATCATTCCTGTTTTCGTAACACTTTTTTTCAGTTTTTGGGTGGAAGGTAGTACATTTTTGGAGGGTTGTTTTGTGTAGTAACTAGGTGAAATAAAAGGATCTGGTGATCAGTAAAAGAAGGTGAAGTCTATCTTGTAAAGGGCTTGCTTTCCTGGTCTAAATTTGGGCCTGTTGGACTCTTTAGTAAGTTGAGTAAGGCCAAGGTGGTGAGATAGTCCATAGCTTCAGATTTGGTGGGTGGTCTCAGGGAGGTCTAGGTTGAAGTCAGTGAGAAAGATAATGTCTTTGTGATTAGTAATATGTGGAAATACTTCATTATGTAAAAGTTTGAATTCTGTGACATATGAAGGGGGACGGTGGGTTTCCTGTTTGAAATGTGGACATTTCTGGATGTGTTATGGGTTAGTAGAGAGACACCGAGGTTTTATTTTATAAATGTCATGGTTCTTTCATCCAGTTTGGGACCTGTTCAGCTCATGGTAGTAGAAAGAGGGGATTATTAAGACTAGGTATGTCAGTTTTTAACTAGGATTTCATGATACATACTAGCTTTGGGTTATGAATGTTAAGAAAGGAGTTCAGTTCCAGTTTATTCATAATGCTACATGTATTAATTAAGGTTATTGAAATGTGCTTGTTAAGGAGGTGTGGGAGGAGAACCAGGGATCTGAATTTGTCAGGCTTCATCCTGTCATCACCTGTGAGTTAATTTCCGATCTTTCGGAACTGACTTGGCAGTTACTACAGCTCGTGGACTCAGAAGAACTCTCATTGCCATCCCTTACCCATAATGCTTTGTGTAGATTACCCCAGATCCAGTTTGCTGCTTTCAGCTTCAGATGTGGTTTCTATATATCTCTCTCTTGGGTCTAACAGTTACGTTTCAAAATGTTACTTAAATCTCTCCCTGTCTCTTCAAAACTAATCAAAACTCTATTCTTTTTCTATTGTGTCTTCTATGCTTTCACCCCCAGAAGACAAGCCTTTTTGGACTAAGAGAGTTCTTGTAGATGCCATGCTGGTAGTGATAGCTCCTAAGAAGAAACTAGCTGAAGAAAGTTCTTCTATCCCTTCCCCCAACAAGGAGTCGCGGGTGATGGAGAGATTTGGGAAGCAAATTTATGCATCATCAACCTTTGCTCTACTGTTTTTGAATTAACTGGCACATTTTACAAGACTGTAGAGAAATCTGATCATGGAGTTCTCAGATACTGTCTCAGGAGCTGTTTCTGAGAGTTATGGGATTCAGTTGCCTCTCAGTTAGCTACCCTGACATCCATTTCCATTTCATCAATGAGACTTATTGCTCATGTTGCTGAAGGAACTACAAGAGCAGCGAGTTCAAGCATTTCCATAAGGAGGCATGACTGGATGCGCTTGTGAGATTTTGTGGAGCCCTTCAAGTCTTTGTTTGTCAATGCACCTTTTGACAGCTCATCCCTTTTTAGCCCAACTGTTTGAAACACTTTAACTAGGTGTGAGAATGATGGGAAAACCCCTTCTGCCATAGGATAAGTTTTTCCACTCATCAGCGGCCTTTTTCTAGGAACCAACAAGGAACAGGTAAAATGTGATTCAGGAAGTCTCAATGGTCTTCCCAGACTACACTTGGTGAAAGATTCTCCAAAGGCAGAAGGGGGAACAGCAATGGAAGACTCCACCCGTGTGGCAGAGGTGGCCCACAACATCAGGGTTCCTGATATTCCTTCTTCAGGAGACCCTTTCAACATTTCTGAACAGAGGCCCATTGTCCACCTCCAGAGGTAATCAGGGGGCATTTAACCCTGCCTCTAAAAGTCTGGCAAGGCATCACTTCTGATACTTGGGTGCAGAGAATCATTTTCAGAGCCTATACATTTCCCTTTTCCCTTCACCCTCCCTGTTCAAAGAGATTCCCCAATGTTTAGTCAGTCAGAGGGAACAGGCAGCAATTCAAATTCAAAAGCTGCTAGAAAAAAAAGAGTCATTCAAGAAGTCCCACCAGACTAAATAGGATCTGGATTTTACTCAAGATTCTTTTTGTGCCAAAAAAAACAGGAGACTGGAGACCAATTTTGGATCTCAACGTACTGAACAAATCTGTTTGCAAAAACAATTTTCAGATGGTCACGGTTCAGTCCATTCTTCTGTTTTTAAGAAAGGACAACTGGATGTGCTCTATAGATCTTCCGGATGCATACTACCATATAAATATGGACAGATGTTCCAGAAGGTTCCTTCACTTCTGCCTGGCTGGCAGCCAGTCATTGCCAATTCAGAGTTCTGCCCTTTGATCTCACCACAGCCCCCAGAGTGTTCATCAAATGCATGGCAGTAGTAGCAGCTTACTTAAGGCTGCAAGGATTCCGGGTGTTTCTGTACTTAGATGACTGACTCATTTCCACTACCACCAGGCAACTTCTACTAACAGCAAAACAAAAGGTTCTACAGTTATGCAACCGTCTAGGCATCACAATCAGCTTTGTTAAATCCTTGCTGGAACCCACACAAAATCTGATGTTTATAGGACCATTGTTAGACAGAAGAACCTCCGTTGCCTCACTCCCTCTGTCTCGATTGGAAACTCTCCAGACTCAAGTCTATACTCTGCTACAAAGAAACAGAGCTCCTGCATGACTAGTGCTTCAAGCATTAGGATCAGTGACGGTCACTATAACTCTTGTTTTCCTAGCCAGGTTTCACATGAGAATATTGCAGTGGTTACTTGCGGTACAATGGTCAGTCCTTCACCATCCCTTATCAATGCCGATATTAATCACTAACAAATGCAGAAGAGATCTTCTGTGGTGGATTCATTCAAGCCAAGTTCGACAAGGACACCCATTCATTCACCCTCAGCCCAAGGCTACAGTGATCACAGACACTTCCCAGCTTGGTTGGGGTGGGGGCATTGCTAGGAAAGACAGTCCAAGGCACTTGGTCCCCAATAGAGGCCAATCTGCAGATAAATGTTCTAGAGATGAGAGCAGTGCTATTGGTGTTGTGAGCATTTCAGGACTCTCTGCCTGTAGGGACGGTTGTGATTCAGACACACAACATGTCCATGGTCTGGTACATCAACCAACGGGGGGAGCCAGGTCTTACCCCTCATACTGAGAAGCTCTCAGAGTATGGCAGTGGGCAATCTCATCCAACCACTTTCTGATTGCAATGTATATTCCAGGGAAGTCCAGTGTGATAGCAGACAAAATGAGCAGGTTCATCCTTCTACCTCACGAGTGTTCCCTCAATTCAAAAGTATCGAAAATGATTTTCTAAGTATGGGGCCACCCTTGCTGCAAACTTTTTGCCTCCCCTATGAACAATAAATGCAGCAACTACTTTGCCCTCATCCCTCCAGAGGGGGAAATACTGGGGGATGCTCTTCTCCACATTTGGCCACTTGGTCTCCTTCATGCCTTTCCACCAACCCCTTTAATACCCAAATTTCTACAGAAAGCAGCCAAGTTGAAGAACAAAGTCATCCTCATTGCCCCCTTTTGGCCTTAGTAGATATAGACATAGTTCCGTTTCCTATGGCCTCACCTAGTTCAAAGACCATGGATTCTGGATCCAGTTCTGGACCTCCTGTTGAACCTGATGGGCCACAGTCACCGAGACATTACAACTCTCAAGATGACAGCTTGGTATCTCTAATTCCATTAGTGGCCAGGCACGATATACTTTCTTCCCCAGTTAAACACATACTTTTGGACTCTCATAAACCATCTACTCGCAAACTGTACACAAGTAAATGGAAGAGATTCATTTGTTGGGCCTCCCTACATTACCTTGATTCCTTTTCAGCACCAATCCAAGAAATTCTTCACTTCCTAGCCTCTATTTTCAGTGATGGTGATTCCACTTCTATGATTAAAGTTCAACTGGCAGCCATTTCTAATTTTCACAATGGTTTCCATGCATAATTGGTTGCTTTGCATAGACTTTGTAAAGCCTTTTTAAAAGGTGCCCTTCTCTTAAAGCCTTCTTACAAGGACCCTACTCCTCCTTGGGACCTCACATTAATGCTGCAGGCTTTAACACAATCCCCTTTTGAGCTGGCCTCTAGATGTGACCTGAAGTTTTCCAAGACATGAGCTGTCTTCTTAGTAGCCATTACCTCAGCTTGAAGAATTTTGGAAATTCAAGAACTTTCATCCAAACCACCATATTTGATTTTTCACAAGGATAGAGTTTTTCTTAGGACCAACCCATCTTTCCTACCTAAGGTTATGTCTGAAACCAACCTTAATCAGTGCTCAGTGCATTAATCTTCCTGTGTTTTTCCCAAATATTTCTGACAAAGGGGAGTACACATTACATTTGTTAGATGCTCACAGACAACTAAGGTTCTACCTTGATAAGAACTAAGGACATTAGGAAATCGGATCACCTGTTTGTTTCCTTTTCACATACCAAATTAGGACAGCCTGTACACAGAGTAACTCTGGCTAAGTGGATTTTGGACTGTATTTCCTTTGTTTATAGGACGAGAGGTATTTCTTTACCTATACCACCAAAAGTACATTCAACTAGAGCAGTAGCTACTTCTGCTGGCTTCCAATTAAGAACTTTCATGGACAACATCTGTGCAGCTGCAACTTGGGTATCTTCCCATACCTTTGTTACTCATTACAAATTAGATCTGATCTCTTGGGGTAGAGCATCATTTGGTTTGATGGTGCTCAGGAATATCCTTCTTTAAGTCCACCCAGGGTTCCAAGTAACTGGGGACTCTGTCCCACAGGTGATGAGAGGATGAAGATTGACAACTTCAGATAAAGACGTTATGTCTTACCATAACATTACATCTGAGCTATCCATCTTCATTTGTCATCAACTTCCCTCCCTCCTTTCCACAGCCAGATTTCCTGGAAGAACTGGCGCTCACCTGAAAGTTTCCTTTTGGAACATTCTATTCCAGATATGGTCTGCTTCATTATATTTATGTCTTCTTTCTCTCATCAGCAAACTCGATCTGAGGTAATCTACCCAAAGCATTATGGGTAAGGGATGTGCTTAAGAGTTTTTTTGGAGTCCACGAGCTGTAGTAATGGGTGAGCCAGTTCTGAAGGATCGGAACCGAACCCACAGATGATGACAGATGAAAATGGATAACTCAGATGGAACATTATGGTAAGACATAACTTCTTTTTTGTTTCAATGTTTCTTTGAATAAGTAAGGTATTTACTGGTGAAGTTAGCCAGTTTGAAAATTTGAGGAAATTGATGAAATATGAAAAGGAAAATTTTCTTTTGTTTGGCAGGAGGTTGAGTGGGAGTAGGGAGGAGTGGCATTTAGGTTATACTGCGAGTGACTTGGAGTGAGTTTTAGAAGAGGAAGAGAGGTAGTGTGTGGATATTGAGTCTTGTGCTGTTGTCAAGAAGTGTTAAGGTGTAATGCAAAAGAAGATTAGGCAAGGGGTGGGAGGAAATAGAATTACTATTATGAAGGTGTGTTAGAAAATGGAGGAATAGTGTTAGAGCGAGTAAGGGAGGTTGCATGGTAGACAGACAGTGAAGAGTGGCAGCAGAAGTACTCACAGTGGTTATGTGCTTTGATTTTTAGAATTTATGGACAGGGTATCATTATATCTTCTAGACTGGATTGAGGTAATCCTAAAAGTACATATAATTAGTGTGGGTTTAGAGTGTCAATGGATTAAGTAGTATTCGTTATAAAAATATGGTATAACTAATTGAAGAGTCTGGGTTAGTATGTGTCTAAGAGGAAGTAGGCTGGGATTTGATTGAGGGAGGGAATAGGGCAGTATAATTTTGTTACACAGTACAGTAGTGTGAGATAGTGACTGGATGTGGCAGCATATGAATTGGTGTTAGTGGGAAATAGTGTGGGAGAGTAGTTTTGCAGGAATTTCTTCCTCCATCAGCTGAAGTTAGTCTGAATATGCCTAGAATAAAGTGACATAAACAGTACTGTGAAAAAGCAGGTAAGTACACTCTGTGATTAGAATAATCCTGAGCAAAGTCCAAATGAGTAAAGGGAATAGGACATATTAAATGTGCAGCTAGAAGGGAGTCTAACTTTGTTCAACAGCTGGATTCTGCAGACTGCAAGCCTCAGCCAGATGACTAGTAGTGCTGTAAAAAAAGTAAGCAGTTCAGCTAAATTCTGACATCATTCTCCAAGGGAGTGGAGGAGCATCCATTACCTTAGGAAAAAAGATAATTCGAGAGAACTAATAAAATGCATAAAATCAGCCTGGAAATAAATCAACATACCATAAAGCCAGTGCCAAAATAAAGATCTGAATGACTGATCCACAAGTAGCTAAAATTAACAGCAAAGCAGCAAGTCACACTCTCCAACACTAGAATAAATGTAGATTGCTGATTTTTTTAACTGGACTAATGACAACGCAGAATAGCAGCATGCTCATTGTCAAGTGAAATGACTTAGAATAATGGCAGGCAACAGAAACATAGTAATGCTCTTTTGACTGGATTGTAACTGTTCTGACTAGACTGCATTCTTGTTACATGCCAGAACAAAACAGAAATGTAAGGAGTATATTTTATATTTTAATATTGCAAACATTTGGTTTGCTTGTCCATTAACAAGATAGTTTGATTGCTTTTGAGTAAAACAGTGATGATCTCTGACAGCACCATAAATGTGCATATTTTATTGATAAAAAATTGCAGGGGTGGCTACCTGTTGATGCAGGTATAAGGAGTGGTACTCTGCACTGCATACTGTAAATGAGAAAGAAGAATGTCTTTTGTTGTAGTTTCTGTTGATTCAGTACAAATAAACAGGGATATTTCCAGACCTCATATCATTATTTTTTTATCTCTGTTAAGGCCCATGCGTATATGTTGAAGGAGAATTTTTAGACAAGGTAGAATCCTTGATACATTATATGTGGTTACTCTTCATTTGGTTGAGTTATGCAAGTTTTACAGTTTTGGTGTACACCAAATAATACTCTGTAAGATTTGCTTTTATTCAGTAAAGGTTTCCTTGATTCAAGTTTTGTGAATTTATTGGACAAATCACATTCTGTTCGTGTTTTGGCATCTGACTAGAACTTGAGAAATTGCAATTTGAAAGGGCAAAGCAAACAGAAGGCAAAATGAAGCATTTAGCTGAGAGCTGTGTTACTGTCATACCTATTATTCAGCAGAGTGCCATGCAAAGTGGAAGAGAATTAAACCCACATTGAAGTACGAGTCCTAAACTGGCAAAGAACTTTTTTCCTGTATCATATTTTCTCCTGTTCCTACTGATCATTAGTCATTCCGTTGATCGATTGGCCTATTCATCACCATTGGTTGAGAATCAGTCAATGGAAGCCATCAGGGTTGTCCCATAACCTCACTTAGCCTTCAGCAGCCCCAAAGTGCCTCAAGGTCCCATGTGTGCGCATTTCTGCACATGCTCATTTTTAATTACTCCACATGCTGCTTGTTAAGAGTTCACATCATGGCCTTCTTCTGGGATACTTCTCTGGTAGATTTCGGTATTTCTGCATTTACTTACTTTTGTCTGCAGGGCTAGTTTGACTAGACATGACAATTTTTCATGGGAGGCCTTAGAGGTGGTAGTTATTTTAACTAGGGGTAATTGATAAGAAGACTAGGGCAACATCCCAGCAAATTTGTATAGTGTGTTGCAGAATAGTGACTAGATGTGGTACAATTTGAGCTAGTGTTAGAGTTGGGAGTGATCCTGCAGCTGATCCACAGAACAAAGACACGGCTGTTAGTTTGGAAAATGGTGGATTGTGTGTTTCATAGCTGCTGATCTTGGATTTTTTTTTCCACTGGTTCCCAAGTTTTAGAGGAAGGTGCCCTCTGGAGAACAGTTATTGAAATAATTTAGAAAGAGAGATTGTATTTTATTTATAATTGTAAATTTCCACCTGCAATTTCTGTTCTTCCGATTTCTGTGTGAGCCCTCAGCTGTTGTGCATTTATCAAGTTCATTTTGCCTTCAACGTTTGTGTTGCCAAGTTCCATTTCTTTATGAAATTTGTGTAGTTCTCTGCAGGGAGAGACTGTCTCATGAAAATTCTTTGCTGCTGTGGTGGTGGCTACACTTCATATCTTTGTCAAATGCTTCTTCTTTGAATCTTCTTTCATCTGTGATAACCAGGATGTCTGTGCTTCTACAAAATAAGAAGGTTTTACTACAAGTCTGAAGAGTATGACAGGAGGAGATCCATGAATGTTACACATTTTAGAACTCTTGAGATTGCACTGCTTGGGGTGGTGGGTAAACAAGTGTGACTGCTGGTTCACTTGTACTTGGAACATAGTGACTATCTCCATTTGGAAACAGAAAGTGACTTTCTTCCTACATTACTTGGGGTTCACCAGAGAAACACACGGGTGTTCTAGAAAGGCTTTGCAGTTTATGATATATATTTAAATTGGAATGTTTTCTTAAGTGAAATGGGCATTAAATCATCTTTTCATTGAATAGACAAGGACTGAAAATGAAAGGATGGGAAGGAGTTACTGGACTGCTTACAGCAAATGGTTCTTTGAATCACAGTTAGATTTTTGTTTATGGTAGCAGACTACTCAGGTTTGCTGGGTAACCTAAAGAAAGATTTGCCTGAAAGGACGTGTGTCATGTGAAACTGCAAATTGAATGTATTCTCTGAACCTTAGGCAGGGAGGTCATAATAAATTTGTTTGAAGTCTTGTACTCTTTGTGGTTTCTCTTAATGTATTATTTTTACTCTTAATATTTCTGTGTGGATTGCCTGAAAAAGCTCAAGGGGCTTGGGAAAACCCTGTGTGAGGTACCTAAGGATATTCTTCTAGTGTACAAGGGACAGGTTTCATCTGCTTTGATGTTATATTAGTTGGGAGGATTCTTATGTGATCCCCTGATGTTCCTTTTCCCCCATACCTGCTTGATACTCCACTCAGACTTTGTTAGAGACTCCAAACCTGTTTGGTCTGTTTTATAGTGAGTGTACCTCAAAGGATGATACTCATTCTGTAAGGGACAGTATAAGTGAAAGACAAGGAAGAAGGTGAAATAGGAACAGATGATGAAGGTTTTCACTTTAAATGTTAACGACTTAAAATCTTTTGAGCATAGACAACATATTGTTGCATGGTTCCATTCTCAAAAATTTGGTGTTAGTTGATAGTAGGGCATTTGATGGAAAGCAGACTCAGAGATTTTGTGCATTTAGCATTATTTAGACTATAAGAGATTCTGATCTTTTGGGGAATTAGACTGTTGTAGGATTATTACCCTTTTTAGCAATTCATTGCAGAGCACTGACCATGAATTGTTACTACCTTGACATTGCTTGTGTAGGGATTTTATATCCATTTATATCCATTAGGTTTGAATGGAGTGCTATAAATTACTTTGCTGCCATTTTCCAGCTTGTGAAAAGACTTATTTGGAGTTAGTTGAATCTATATTGTTTTGGCCTCCCATTTTCTGGGGGGGGGGGGATTTTAATGTTAATCTCAGTGAAGAAAGGTAGAAGAAATACAGGCAGTCTGAATAACATATAAATACAAAAAAGATGGCCAGAAAAATATATGAGAGAATAAATAATTTATTGAAAAAACATACCAGTTTCGGCTAAACACTTTCTTCAGTGTAAGGCATTTAGCCGAAACTGGTATGTTTTTTCAATAAAGAACCCCACCTAAACACGCTGTTCAACCTCAGCCTCTCCACAGGCTACGTACCCATAGAATGGTGCACAGCAACGGTTATTCCGCTCCACAAAGGAGGGGCCACAACTGACCCTGGTAACTATCGCCCCATAAGCCTGACTAGCCTGGTCTGCAAGGCTATGGAGCGCATCATTATGGAACTCATTAACAAAGACATTGGGAACCTCCAAACACTTGACCCAACCCAGTTTGACTTTGTTAAGGGCAGATCATGCCTACTAAACCTGGTTGACTTCTTTGAGACAGTCACCAAGGCCATAGACGAGGGAAAGGTGGTTCACACAGCCTACCTTGACTTCGCCAAGGCGTTCAACACCATTCCTCACTCAGGTATTGTAGAAAAACTCACCAGCCTGAACATAAACCCCTACGTCACAAGATGGATTGCCAGCTGGCTTACAGACAGAACTCACGCGGTAAGAATAGCAGGCTCCAGGTCCGACTCTAAACCAGTCACAAGTGGTGTCCCACAAGGCTCGGTCCTGGGACCCCTACTGTTCGGCATATACTTCTCAGAAGTAAAGGCAAACACAGGAGGACTATGGCTAACCAAGTTTGCCAATGACTGCAAACTGGGAGCCATAATTGAATCTCCAGCTGACACGGACATCCTCCAAAAAGGCCTTACTGAGCTGGACACCTGGTGTCAAAGTCATGGCCTCAAGCTAAATGCCAAAAAATGCATAGTCATCCCATTTGGGAAAAACAAAACACCCACGAATCACCACATAGGTGGCAGCCCCCTTAATACAGAAGAGGTAATAAGAGATCTGGGGACCCAGGTAAATAGTAATCTCTCCTTTGACAATCATATTGCCAAAGTAGTTAGGAAATCCTTCTATGTGGCCCATCTAATTACTAAAGGGTTTGCGTCTAGAAATAAAGAGGTTATAGTGCCCCTCTACTCGTCACTCATCAGATCAATCATAGAGTACAATGCCCCATTTGGGATGTACCTCACAAGACACTTCCAACAGCTGGAAAGACCACAAAAGTACCTCACCAAGATGATTACTGGCCTCAAACATATGTCCTATGCAAACCAGCTGAAAAAACTCCTGCTGTACTCAGTGGCATATCGCTTACTCAGAGGCGATCTCTGCATGACTTACAAAGCCATGTCCAACTCAGAATTGATGGACATGCTCCAACTAAAGAAATCCAAGTCACTGCGAGCCATGCGCTCTAGTGAGCTAAACCTCGCCACAAGAATAAATAGAGCATGCTGGAGGGATAGATTACTGTCACAGAGACTCCCCATGCTTTGGAACAGAATTCTACATTAGGCAGAGCCCCTCACTAACAACCTTGACGAGTGGATGGGTAACAGAAAATATACCCCTGGGATCACTTCATTGCCTCTGCTTGACAGAGGCTCAGTTAATTAATCAATGGGGCGGCGAAAGCCGACACACTCTGGCTAGTCTTATAAATGCCCACGGGCAGATAGCCTAGTACCTACCTATGAACCTAATAAATTATTTATTCTCTCATATATTGTGCTGGCCATCTTTTTTGTATTTATATACTTTTTCAGGGCCGTTGCAATTGCCTACTTGCAAAATATTTTTGCTTTGAGTCTGAATAACATACACAAATCAATCAATAAATTAGAACAACTAGTATTAATGTAAACTTGATAAGATAGCTGCATGGCTTACAAATAGGACATTACAAATATTATACAGCAGTACAGTAGTACAGTAGAAATATACTAAGGACATCCGTGGATGTGAAAATTTAAGTTATTTTGAAAGACTGAAATATCTGAACTTGTACAATGTTTTGTATAGATAATTATGAGGAGACTGTATTCAGTGTATAGAGCGTTTAGAGACAACTACCTCTGGGGATGTTTGGGGTTATCAAACAATAAGAATCATCAGACAACCTGTGTAGGAAATTATATAGGAATGTGAGATGTACTAATTACCTGACAGAGTTGCTGATTAATGGAATAGATTACCAAATTATATTACAGCAAGCCACAGTTTAGATATTTTAAGAGCAATGTGAGCATTTTTTATGGGAATTATGGTTTTGGTATATTGGCAGGCTAAAAGGGCATTATTACCCATGTCTGAAATATTTATATGTATGTATGTAAGTCTTTGTTGCATGTTTCTAATCTTTGTATTTTGGGTGTCTCTATTCTAGTTTACACAAGGATTAGGAAAGACATTATTTTGGAGAACTCTGGACTTTGGAGTTATATCATGGTAGTAAAAGTTGTGTTTCTGTGATCTTTAATATCTCTTGAGTTCTGCTAGAGTCATGCTTTAGGGAAGGCCTCAGAGTTGGAGTCTTTAAAATGGATCTGTGATTTTTGAAATATGAGGAAATGGTCTCACATTTGAATAGGATTTGACATGGTCATCTGGATATTAAATGGTTTCATGTTAGTTGATAGCTTTGAGGGTGGCCCTGAAACAAAAGTTGCTTTCTCAGTATTCATGGTGGTATTGTAAAATACAGCACACCCATACTTCACATTACAATTACTAGGTTTCTGAATGGAATGCTGCCAGAGTGAATCAGATAATCACTGATTGGTTACTATTGTACATATTTATTTCATTTAAAGTTAGAGTGAGCTGTCATTTTTTCTTAGTGTTTAAAGAGAAATGGGGTAAGAAATGAGTTTCCATTCTGTTTGTTTATGATGTCAAGAGGCATTAAAGATGGATGAATAGTCTGTGGTCTTATATGGGGACTTGGCATTTGCGGTCCAGGATGAGTTGGACTGTACTGGCCATTTTTTGAGTTGCATATTTGCTTTGTACCATAATTAGAACAGATCAGTTGTTTTTAGTTGACAGTGGCAGCATTAGCTACAGATGTTTCTGTATTTTGAGGAACTACTGTTGCATCTTCTAGATTATTCACTAATTAATTCTCTGAAGGATGTGATGTTGTAATTTCTGTATATGCAGGGGTTCTTAAACTTGTTTGGAAGTAAGACTATAAGGAGGATATCCATAATTGGAGACAAGTTGTATTGCATAATGCTGATTAACAGGTTACCCTCCATGGTATTTCATATGCAGATTAGACAGCATGTTCAATCCTGACTGGATAGTAAGGCTGGGGAAGTCTTTCTTCCAGATGATATGCAATGTCTTGTATGGCTTCTGAATTCACTTGTCATAAGGCATTTTGAGGAGGCAAACTGCAGGATTGTTTATAGAGCCTTGATGCTATGAAAGCTTTTGTTAATGTAGGCTATTGCTCCATCTTTGGCACGCAGGGCCTTTCCGATTTTGGCCTGCATGCAGTGAAATGGAGTTCGGAAGTTTGTATTCATTTTTAGCTTCACCATTGCCCAGTGGCCATATTAGAAATCCTTACTTCTATATTGCTTTGTATGCAACATGTTTCCACTTAACCACATATTCTTTAGTCTTTGCATGAATGATTATGTGAGGTTGAGGAAACCTCATACTAGATGTGTCCTGGTCTATGCAGGTTCTTTTTTGCCTTCTCAATTATTCTGTGTGGACAAGTGTGTTGTGTGAGCAACCCAAGGCAGATTTTTTTTTAGTCATGGACCTGTTGCAGTATTTGGAATATTTTGTTTTGTTTGTTATCATAGTTAAATAGTAGGCATTTGGATTAGATTGCAAATGATATTCAGTTTCATTTTCTGAACTCCAGGTTTTGGCCATCAGCTCTGGGATGGGGTTGGAGGTGATTGAAACAGAACGTCAGGGGATTTTTGACAAAATTATCTTGAAGAAAAAATGATATAGGTGGCACCTGTTTGTCTACTGCTTACCTGCTTCCTGTAATTTGAAGGTTTAGATCATTTGCATCATGCTGTTGTCATTTGGGAGAGTCAGTTGTGTCTTTTAAGAGGGAGAGGGGGTTCTCTTTCATTTGTATTGTATTGGTGGGTTGAATGTAGTACAAATAGTTTACTTCTTGTATTTTAGCGTTTTGTTTTCTAGGCATCATGTTTCTACTCCAGTGTTGAGTTGGATTCTGCTTATGAGAGTTTCTTTTAGTCCCGGGAATCTGGGTGCAAAGAGTTGCCTAAGTCATTTCAGAATGTTGACATTCAAATTTCATGGGAAAGGGGGAAAGTCTGATAAGTGTTTCCAGCAGTTATTGTTCTGAATACAATGCACTGGTATGCCAAGGTTTTTGAGGCATTTTTTTTAACAAAGTTGTTCTGTTTTGCGTAAACCCATTGATGAAATTATTTTGAGATGTGTCTCTCTCTTCCAATGACACCATTACATGAGCTGGTTCATAATCTTCTTCTTCTAATCAATTTAAAGGGGCAAATATTATTTAAATGGCTGAGTGAAAGAATTGTTTCTGTAGGGTCGTGGAGATGATAGATCTTTTATTTTGCTCAAGGACACATGCCTTTGGGGCTTGATTACACTTTTAGTTTCAGAAACATGAGCTCTGATTTTGATTTTTCACATTTAGAGATATAACTTTTTTATGATTACAGTGCTTCAGCTGCGTTATAAGATTATCAGTTTCTTGTGCTGATATGCAAATCATGTAATCTAGATTTACAGATGAGTAGTTTTGTGCTGCATGGCTTGTCATTTTGGAAAGTGTTGTAATGGTATTTTGGATTTGTTAAAGTTTTTGTATGATATTGATAAGACTTTTATTGAATGTGTTGATTGCTACTTCCAGTAGAGAACATTTCCTGTTTTCAGTAATTGCCATGGATCTTTTACACCCTCCTGAAGTACTTCCAGTTCATGGATCTAGGACCTCATTGTAATATCTCATCAAAAGGACAGCACCTCAGAAGTGCAGCACCCCACACCCTTTGCTGTACTACACTTGCAGTTTTGAAACATTAATGTAGTCACCTAGTGTGAGGATAGAACCCACATATTTTCCTTACATAAAAGATTAGTGTGCTACCTGTTGAGTAGCTGACACAGCCTTATTGTAGTGGACCAAGCTGCCTGCCTCCTCAAGGAATGGAGAGCTGGCAGAAGCCACTCAGTTGTCTCCTAACTGTCTGAGTTCTGCGGCGTCCGTGTTGCTGGTAGATTGGAATCATCTGTGTCAATGATTTATTTATCTGTGCCACAGCGACTGCTGAACAAAGAATTACCTTTTGACAGTGTTAAAAGTAGTTCATTGCTATCCCCTATGTGCGCTGGCCATTTGGGGATTTCTGTCTGCTTACTGTGTACTTTCAAATCTCTGATTCAAGTGTCTCATTGTAGATGAGCATGTTAGAAAAGGTAACAGCAGACATTAAAACAGTAACAGAAAACAGAACACATAGATAATTAGAAATTATCATTGTTATGATACCATAATAGGGACTGCTGATTGAATGTTGGCCTTGTAGATTTCATCACTCATCCATCTATATACTTAACTGAATAAACTACTTGAAACTTTAGCAAGACGTCTTTATTCCTCCCACAGGGAGGGTATCAGAGAGAGAGAGTCTCTTAGATCTGCTAGCTAAAGTGATTTTATCTGGACTGTTCCTTCATCCTTGTTATGATTGGAGAGACCTGAGCATAATTCTTTGTAGTAAATGAAATTGTATCTGATACAGAGAGAATAAAAAAGCATAAAAGCTTCTAAGTGTGTTACAGCTTTGAAATCAGTAGTGTACTTGTGCTGTCACACAATTCTTTGTACTGTGTGGTGCTTTAACTACCCCAGTGCCCAATGTATTACAAGACAGAGAGAAAAAACAAAACTTTTACAGCTTTGAATACTGTGCTGCACAGCTCTGCCTCAGACACAGTGGCCAGCATCAATGATCCTGCAGCAGCTTTAAAGCTGTAATGGATTTAGCAATGTCACACAGAAAAGTGTAGTAATTATTATTAGTAATGTGTATTATGGCTTTTAAAGGTTATTTCAGCTTCCAACGCTGTTTTATGCTGACTGCTGTTTATGCTCTATCATGAGGCTAAAGCATAACAGCTTAGAAAGGTGTTTAACAAGACTTTGTTAAATACTTTTCTTACATCAGCAAGGTGCTTGTGAACATTGTCTTTTTCCTAGTTTTGGAACATAATTACAACACACCATGTACTTCATTAGCGTAGTTCTAGATGTGCAGAGTAGAGATTTGGTATTATTCATCTATAGCTGCACTATACTGCCCTGTTAGGGGATCTACTTCTAAACTGTAGAAGCAGAATATTGTGGTTTAGAGAGACACATCAATAATTCAATGTAAATGTGGTATGAAGTGCATTATGAGAAAGAGGTTAAAGGACTGTAATAATGGCTTACAGGGGGGGGGAAAGATTCAAACTGGAGATGGCAATTAGAGCATACTAATAGGAGAGAAATGTTTGCATTTGTCTGTTTCAGTTAGAAAAAAGTTACCAATGGCTATGAAATTGCTTGTAATCCATGAAAATCCTGAAACTTGAAGGCATACCTCTCATCTATCCCTCATTTGGCAAAACATCTCTGATTTTACCTCATATTTTTGCACTGTTCCTCATTAAAGTTTTGATTTCCTGGTGAGTCACTGAAAATTGTAGTCATTCAGTCAGTAATGTCAGACATTAGAGTTTCATACATCTTATTGCTTAGAAAGTATGTGTTGATGCAAAACTTATTCTATTAATGTTTTAAGTGAATTAGAGTAAAATGAATGTCCCTGATTTGGGGTATTTGCCCCCCCCCCCCATTATTTTTGGCTTTGTCCCTTATTCTTGAGCAAAGAATTTGGGAGTCATGATGAAGGAAACGTGTCCTGGGTCATAAGACTATTGAGGCATGGTCACTACTTTGTAGTATATTGTAAGGTCATCTTAAAACTGGGGCATCATTGGCATATTGGTGTAGGAGGTAGAGGATATTTGCTGGTGTTAACCTGCCTGCTAAATAGTGGAAATAAATAAAATTTTAATAGCTTAAACTGCGCTTGACCAACAAGCAGCCCTAATGCCATTATGTGGCCTTCCACCCCATCTGTGGAAACAAAAAAAGACTGTAGTTTTTAGATGTTACCTAAATTGGTTGGTTTCTGTATTCTTTTCCACTGTATTGACCAAAATCCAAATGTTTTATTAGGTGGAAAAAATTATTGATTTATCATAATGTCCTTTTCTTTCAAATAAAACTGTTTTTGAGATTTCTTTTCTAAAACTTAAAACAAAACAACAACAAAAAAAAAAAACAATACAAATGAAGTAAGGTTAGATATGGTGCTATCAAATGGGAATATGTCAATAGTAAATATAGGGTCTAATGTCAAAAGATTTGCTGTCATTGTGCACTTGCACTGAGAGCAGGTCTTTTGGAATCCGGCCCCCAGTATAAGCCAGTTTATAGGTAGACCTTACACTGAAGTTAGTCACTTACACTGAGAGCAAGTCTTTCAGAATCAGAGCAGACTTGTACTGAGAGCAACTCTTTTGTATTCTGGCCCATAATGTAGAATATTTTAAAGTATAAATTCTGTTACGATAAATGAACATAAAGTCATATTATTTCCCCAACTGTAGCTTGCATTAACATCTAAGAAAGGTATTTCATATTCATGTAGCCTGATATCAAAATATAAACATAATTTCTGTTATCATGGCTAGGATTGGATATTAACATAAATAATTATACAATAAATTTTGCAAATAGATATTAAATTTATTCTAGTATACCCGACTTATGGTTCTGCACACAGCATATGTTACACTAGTCAAAAAAGCTAAACATTTCCAAAAATTATCAGCAAACTGTAATGCTTGTAATTCAAACAATGCAGATGTTTTACATATTTTAAAAATACTCAAATGTAAAAAATTAAGTAAAACTGTAATTTAAAATGATGGAGTTTAGTGTTCATTATGATACTATTATTTGGAAGTTTGCAATCCTCCCATTCCTCCAAAAGTTAAAAAAAAAAAACTAATAACATCTATAATAATTTTCTTGTTAATAAAATTGTACATCACCATAAACCAGATGGATCTAAAAACATTGTCCTAGGAAGGCATCAGTAATATGGCAAATAAATATGATTATTACTAGCTTGTTTAAATCATAATGTTTTCAAACATCAAAGAATGTTGGAGGAAAACCTTTCAGATGCTTGTCTGAGACTATCAAATTTGGAAGTTTGCGTACTATCACTCTCCTATCTAGGACACAATAGAAGAGTCTTCATGGGTTCTGTTCAAGCAGCTTTATTTTATACAAAGACGTTGCTATAGAAGTTTACTGACTTTAACTTAAGTAACTTATATATAAACTAACAACTATGATCATGCATGCTGTCTCTCTGGCTGCTCTTTCAAAATGGCACTAGGGCTTGCACGTGTCTGGAATTTATATGTGGACGTATAACCTTGACATGCTTCTTGAAGATGTAGCACACATATCAGTTGCACACTGATCTACAGCCTTCCTCTGAAAAATAGATCATACAATGTTATGAGTCTGTTTGGCATGCAAAAATGACAGGTAATTCTATGTCATGCATTTTTTTTTGTTCTTCTTCTTTCAGCTTTACCCAGTTAGGAGTCGCCACAGCAGAACTCCGGTCCGCTAATGATTAGCAGTAGATTTTTGCAGTGCCGAGGTGCCAGCCCGACACCCAACCTTCAACGAAGGCACCCCCATTCACGCATGTCTTTCAAACGCCACTTGACCGCGGGGAGGCCATGCAGAAGGCGCTTCAGCTGAGAATCGAATGGGAGACCCTCTTGCTGTGAGGTGACAACACTACCGCTGCACCACCGTGGCTTTATGTCATGCATTGTGCAATACTAAATAGACATTTATACAATCAAGTGTATGTTGCTGCGTATTTCACACTAGGCTTACATTCTCATCCATATCGTGTGACATAAAACTGGGAATTAGATTTAGCAACTGGAACTGTGTCTGCAAAATGCTTGACCTGTGAAATATTCGGAACATTTTCTGGAATGAAATCAAAATTTTTAACACATTCTAGTATGGAAGCAGTGTCTGATTCACTCTTAAATTTGGAGTCTGCATCACAGAAAAACAATATTGTGATGGTGCTGATGATTCTGGTACAGGAAGTAAATGTTTGCAGTTCCTTCTGTACTCCACACCCTTGGAGTCTACCAGGTAGGATCTCTGCTCGGCACAGATGCCTGTAGTCTGTCCAATTCGATCAAAACTTATTGTTGTTTGGATTCGTACCATCTCTCCTTTCCTCAACGGATGAAATAATCTACTCAATCTTTCATAACTAGATTTCTGGATATTACTCATCTTAAACAATTGAGCCTTGATGATTTTATTGTTCTTAGATTTTAGGCTTCAGTAAACTGTAAGTAATGGGCAGCGTAGTTTGCCTGGAAAGTAGTCTTTTAGTAGGTGAGCCAAGAATATCGTCATGGGGTATGTTTCTGAGGTTAAGTAAATTCAAGAACACATCAGTATTGTCACACTTTGGCCTTTCAAGTAATTGCTTTGCAGTTTTCACTGCACGTTCAGCTAGACCATTGGATTGAGGATATTCAGAATTACTAGTGACATGTACAAAATCCCATTCTTTTGCAAATTTCTGAAACAACTGGCTAGTAAATTGAGTACTAACTGAGAAATGACATTTTAACTTAGTAATAACAGCAGTGGATGTTAGGTTAGGTAGTAGATTGATCTCAAACCAATTCAAATAAGAGTCTACCAAAACCAAGTAGTGTTGATTGTTCCACTCAAAGATATCAGTTTCAACTGCAGACCAAGGTAGTTCAGGAACTGGAATTAACTGAAGCAGTTCTCTTTGCAAATGAGGTCAAGTACTATTGCATATTGAACAAGAAGAAAGTACTCCATCAATGATTTTTGGTAATGAAGGCCAAAATACTAATTCTCTAGCTCTTCTCTTATTAAATGCAGATCCTGGGTGACCATGATGCAAAATCTGGATAGTCTTGTTGTAAGGAACAGGAACAGCAATTTTAGGACCTTTGAAAATTATGCCATCTTCCATCAACAATTCATCTCTGTAAGGAAAATAGGTTTGCATTTCAGGTGGTACACTAGATTGCTTTGACGGCCATCCAACATTAATGTAGTGATTGAGCTTTTGCAAAATTGGATCAGTCTGTGTGTGATCCTGTAACTCATCAAGTCTAGTGGTGGAAACATTGCACGCTGACATCACATCAAAGTCAAAATTCTCTGCAGCAAGCTGTTCTGATGTATTTCTGGGTGATCTGGATAAGGTATCAGGCAGATAGAGCAATTTGCCTTTCATGTAGACCATGTTGAAATTGTGCTTTTGCAATTTGAGCATCATTCTTCTCACTGGAGTGCAATACATAGGTTTCTTTAGGATAGTAACTAGAGGCTAGTGGTCAGTTTCAATCTGAATAACTCGACTATAAATATAATCATGAAACTTGGAAAATGCAGATACGGTTGCCAAAAGCTCCTGCTCAATTTGAGCATAATGCATCTCAGTTTGGGTTAGTGTTCTAGATGCATATGCTACCGGTCTGCCCTCTTGAAGTATAACTGTGCCAAGACTACATTTTGAAGCATCACAGGAAAGAGTAACTTGTTTCCTCACATCATAATATCTTAATGTAGGTGGGGTTGCAGTTTTCTGCTTGATATCTTCAAATGCCTTCTGGTGTTGTTCCAACCATGACCATGCAACAGTTTTGAGTGTTGGCTCTCTTAAAGGTGCTATCAATACACTGAAGTCTGGTATAAACTTCCTAAATAGTTGACCATGCCTAGGAAATGCCACAGAGCTTGTACATTATCTGGTGCTGACATCTCAAGAATAGCTGCTTGCTTGGTCAGGTGTGGTCTCAAGCCTGTACTCGTAAATAACCATCCTACCTATGTAAGTTCTGGAATTCTGACTTTGCACTTCAGAGGACTGAGCTTCAAGTTTACTTCATGTGCTCAGTCTAGAACTTTCTTGAGGTTTCTGTCATGCTCTGCTTCACCATTGCCTCCAGCCAATAGATCATTTACTATTATGGCACAAGGATAACCCGAAAAAATGTGCTCTGTTGTACGTAGAAAGACTTTACTTGCAGAATTTATTCCAAGTGGCATCCTTAAGAATCTGTATCTGCCAAATGGAGTGTGACACCCCTGCACTGGCCCAGTAATCAAGGACTCTCAATTCTTACCGCTAGCACCAGTGAGGGACGTGCACATTGGGAGGATGACAAGTACACACACACAGTGAAGTACAATTTCCCTAAAGAGCACTCAGAGATCACAGTCAGTCTTGGACTGGTTTCTCCCTCTTTCTCCAGATCCCCATTAAGACTCCCCACTGGCATAGCTATAGGGTTAAGGTCTCAGTCAAGTGGCCAGGCCAAGACCTCCAGCACCCTCTCTGTCCAACCAGTTCTTTGTGTCCCTGCCCAAGTAGCTCACAGACACACACACACACACACACACACACACACACACACACACACACACACACACACACACACACACACATACTCACTCACTCACTCACTCACACACACACACACACACACACACACACACACACACACACACACACACACACACACACACACACACACACACACACTTTTTGAGATTTGACTGATATAGAAACACACACACACACACACGGGAAAGGCTGGCACAGGTTTACTAGCTATGCCCCCTTCTGCCCACACTATAAGGTAGTACCAGCTTCCACCAGCCACCCTTAGTTATCAGCTACTATTAAGGTCCTTACCAAAGGGTGCCTAATCTTACTGTGTAATGTTACTATAATCTAAATGGTAAGTGTGACCAAGACGTTCAAGGCTATTTAGGAGTGGCCTATACAGTGTTACCAGAAACAGATGGAAGTACTCTAAGAGGTTAAATATCTCTAAACAAACCAACCACAATTAAAAGGTTTAAATATATTTAATAATAAATAATAAAAGAACAAGGCAATATTCCAACAACCCAGCACAGTGACTACAGAGTTCAGAATCACAGGAAATATTTTAAAACAACATTGCAGGACAGTCTCAAATAAATACAGAAAACATTTAAACTAATCTTTACTATATTCCTATCTATAACTAAGATAAATCACTTTTTCCTAGTTACTTACTATTAGCAAGATGCAGGCAGAAGTGCTGATGAGTGGGATGTGTTTCTAGGTACAAAGACAAATACAAAATGCACACTGTCACTCTCTGAGATAGTTCTTAAATTAATAATACATATTACTGATGGGTTAGCCAGGATGACATCACTCTTTGTCACCTGCCTTTAGTCAGTTCCCAGGCTAATAGAAACTAACATTATTTTTAACATCTGTGTGTGAGAAGTACTTGTATCTCAGACGTTTGCCTAGAACTGGAAGTCATAAAACAATTAAGACTTTTACATTTGAAACCTAGTAATTATTTCTGTTTCAAGACAATAGAAAGAAACTTTTAGCTCTAGACATCCAGTCTGCTTGCTGCACTGAAACACAGTCATAAAACACTTTACTTTTCAACTTATTTTCTTGTGGGTTTGCAAGTTAACTCTGCATGTTCCAGCTTCTACCATGAAAACACACATTTGCACAGGCACATAATCCATATGCATTTCTGTTCTGTTCCAGTAGGGTACACTGTGGTTACATGCTTGGAAGCTCAGTACATAACATACAGTTCAGCACACACTTCTGCACCAGTAGTTTAATATACATATAACATATAGTTCTCTTACATTTGTAAGACAAGTCTATGGATCATGTTAATCAGAAATGACATAAGATTATTTAAAAAATTCTATATAGCTGGGTTGGCAGCCTCACAGGGAGTACTAAAGGATTTGTGATCAAGTGCTACTTGCCAAAATGAACTCTTTGCATCCAAGACAGAAAATACAGTAGCATTCGGGATTAGAGTTGCAACTTCTTCAATTGTGCGCATTGGATGATACAGTCTCTTTAATGCTTTGTTCAGATCTCTGGGGTCAATACATTTTCTGATTTCATCTGAGCCTTTTTTGTGAGCAGCTGCCATGGATGACACCCATTCATTTGGTTCTGTGACTGGACAAATCACACCTTGCTGCATCATTTTATCCAACTGAGCTTTAACTTTATCCTGCATAGCTATCAGAACTCTTCTTGCTGGTCTGACTACTGGAGTGGCCTCTGGGTATAACTTCATGGAATATACAACAGGAAGTTTGCCTAACTTGTCTTCGAAAACATCAGCATACTCTGAGGAAATGGCTTCAGAAAAATTAGAACTCGGAAATGCACTTATGTGATGGACTTCTTTAGCAAAAGAAAGCAGATTCATTCTTAAACTATCTTTGCGACCAAATAAAGATTTCACTGGTCTCCAGACTACATAGAATAACAAGTTGTAAGAGTTCTCGGCCACATAACATGAAAGCATCACTGAGCCTTTGTTTTGAATTTCTTCACCTCCATAAGCAAAAAGTCTTGCACTACTGGCCACATTATAACATTACACTTTGAACCAGTGTCTACTTAGAGCTCTGTGGATTTTCCATTAATCCAGACAGTACAAAACACTTCACTCCTTGTCAGTAAATTCACTGCATCAACTCTTTCACCAAGCACTGATACACCATCTACATAGAAAGTTGACTACTTTGGCTATACTTGATCAACTTACTTTTTTTGTGGCCTTTCTTTAGAACTGTGTGAGGCTTACTTGATTGGCCAAAACTTGTGGAAATGGTTCCATTTTTTATACTCGTGACATTGCTGACCAAATGCTAAGCACTTTTCTCTTTTATACTCGTGATTTGCACCACAGTTGTGACAGTTAGCAATAAAGCTAGCTTTGGGTTTTGCTGATTCATGCTTGTACTGCACTGAGCTTGAGCTGGAGCATGCTGCTTTTTAAGAACTTTATGAAAAGCTATGTGCCTTCCTTGGAAACCCTGTAGCTGCCATGTGCTTGGGCCTGCTTTTGTTTGCCATGTGTTACATACTGCCTACATTTGCTCTGAAGCCAACTGAAACCATGCTCTTGTCACTCACAAGCATACTTGTGTGTTTTTCTGTCAGCTCATGGATTTGACAAATCTCTATGGCTTTATTCAATGTTATATCACTGTCACGAAGTAAAATCTTTCTCACAGCAGCACTATTAATGCCACACACAAGCCTGTCCTTTATCAGGTCATTTTTTAAGTCATCAAACTGGTACGTTTTAGCTCTCTTTCTCAAGTCAGTTATATAAACTGCAAATGTTTCCCCTGGTTTTTGATCTTTTGTGTAAAACAAATGCCTCTCTAATGTAATATTTGTCTGGGGGTTATACATTTCTCTGAACTTGCACTTCCAACACCCGGGGTCTTTCCTTGATTAAACCTGTACAACAATATGACAATTTTCACCTTCTCCTTCATATACTGTTGGTATATACACAAATGAATGCTGTTTTTCTATGGCCTCTGACCCAGCTATGTTTAGCAAAATGAATGCCCTGGTGCATGCATCTCTATCTGCATGAGCTGCTTGTATAAAAATATTGTACTCTTACTCAGATATTCTCTAATTCTCTGCAATATTCTGATCAAATACAAGTGGTAGGGACTTTCAAAATCCATCTGCCATATTAATACATACCAGTGAAGGGTTTTACAAATAAGCACAAACATACACACGTGCACACATGCACATATGCCAGAAACTTATGCTTGTATTTGTAACTTTGTCCAATGCGTTTGTGCTTCTGAATTTATGCCTTTTGGGCTTTTTGAAATTATGCTAATGGACAAACTCGTAGTACCTTTGAATAACTGGACTTTGCGAAATAAACTTCTCGGGCACTTTAGACTTTTGTAATATTGTTTGAAAGGCTAAAGTCGTTTATCATCATTTTAAGAAACATTTCAACAACTTCACGATGCGACTGAAAATCTCTCGGGCACTGTAATACTCTTGTAATGCCTTTTTTTTTGCAAGAAATCACCGCTTATCAGTGTAAGAAACATATCAATAACTGCACAATGCGGATAAATCAGACATCTTGTGCCAAAAACTCAATAACACTTCGAAGTAATTGCACTTTGTGAATAACTGCATACAGCACACTGAAATGTCCCCATAATGGCAGTACCTTGCTAAGCAACTTTTTACAGTGCAAGAAATACTCTGTAATGGCACCACTTTGTGAATAAACACACCCAGCACAAGAAGCTTTTCAAAATGGCTATACTTTGACTGTATTTCATGAAATAGTTGCACTTTGCACACAATAAACTCTTTGAAATACATGCACAGTAGTAAGCACACTCTGTAAGCATTTTTACACACTTTGAGATACTTTGAATAACTTTAGTCAGGCCCTTGATACAATACAAAGTTGTTGTTATGCCAAAACACAGCCCTTTGTCAAAACACATGCAGTCTCCTTGCTTTATTTTTGCTTAATGTACCCTTTTTGCCCTTATTATATTCGTTTTACTTATTTAAGCCCTTTTCATGCCCAATGTACTTTTCTTGTGCTTGTTTTACTCTAAACATGCCCAGTTTTGCCTTAGATGCACACATCTTGCTTTAAACATGCTTGTTTTTGCTGTAAATACACTTGTTTTGCTTTACCGTTAATCGTTTCATCAAATACCTTTATTTTAAACATTTCCATTAGTTAAACTTTTACTGCCTTCCGCTTGCTTAATAATGTTGGTTGTGCCCTTGTAATGCCCTTTTTCATCTTTTCTATCAAGTAAACAGTTTGTGCTATTTCTCATTACCTTTGATTATTTTCTGGCTCTTTTTGTGCTCTTTTCTCTCAGTTTTACCTTCACTGTCATCTCTCTACCTCATGGCTCTGAATATTGTTCTGTGCGATCCCGGTTTTGACACCATGTCACTCTCCTATCTAGGACACAGTAGAAGAGTCTTCATGGGCTATGTTCAAGCAGCTGTATTTTATATAAACACATTGCTACAGAAGTTTACTGACTTTAGATTAAGTAACTTATATACAAACTAACAATTGCGATCATGCATGCTGTCTCTCTGGCATTAGGGCTTGCACGTGTCTGGAATTTATACGTGCACGTATAGCCTTGACATGCTTCTTAAAGATGTAGCACACACATCACTTGCACTCTGATCTATGTGTACTATTTAATTCAGATTCCATATTGCTTTATAAGATGATTTTGTTTCTTGTAGTCATTCTTATAAGACAATAAGATACCACAGTGGTTAAAAGCTCCACACAAGGGTGTTGCTTTATAAGTTTGTGGTTTGCTACTGTAAATAATTTAGTTATAAATCAGAGCTATCTGGATATTAGGAATTCACTGTGCAAAGGTTTTGACACTTATATTTTCAAATTACGTATGCGTCTTGCACGTATTGTACATAGTTTTTAAGGTGGATATTGACTTATTTTACTTGCCCTTTTTATTTGTCTTCTCCAGTTATTTTTTTTTTTGGTGTGTTTTTGATGTTTAGAAATGTTTCAGTGTAACAAAAACAAATAGTTTTCCTAATTTACCAGTTTTGTCTTACTGCTATGCCCTTCTGGCCACTTCTGCACATCACATTTTTTCAAATTCTTGTGCATTGTAGAAGTAAGACGTTCAGTTTCTGTTGTCATATTTGAAAACTTTGAGGTCTTTCCTCACCCTACCCTTCATGTCTTTATGAGTGTGTGTGCATAGATATGTGTGTGTACGTATAGATTAAGTGAAGTAAGCAAGTGGCCTAAACGTCGATGTGCTAAGTGTCGACAGCATTACATCAGAATGTGTCAGCCCACTACTGTGCATGCACCAAAAACAACCTTAATGCATACAAAATTTCACAAAAAAGCCCTTTTTTTTTTTTTTTTTGTTTTGTTTTTTTTTTTTTTGCAAGGGGGTGGGGTCCTCCTGTGTCCCCTTGTACCCCCACCTCCTGCATGCATACATATCTGTGTGTGTTTTGTGGGGACACCCCGACCTCCTGCATGCATACATATCTGTGTGTGTTTTGTGGGGACAAACTGATGTTTTTTTGAATCCTGGAGATGAGAGTGGGTCCTTTTTCTGTTTAGCAATATACCAAATCTCAGCAAGCAAGCATTGCTATACTGTCAGAGAGAAGTTCTGCACTGGACCTTGGAGTTTTAAGTGGAAACTTGTCCACTGAACACATCCAACATGCACAATAGTATTTTTGCAAATTATGTCATTCTGCCAAAATTGGCTGGTTACCTGCAGTTCAAAACTGAACCCTTGAGCTGTTAGGAGGAAACTGTCTGTTGGACCATTTAATCACATGAAGTAAGTTAAGTCTTAGCATCTGCTTTGGTGTTCTCAACATGAATGTCTTAGCTGGAGCTTAGAAGGGAACCTTGCAGCTATAAGTTTGGTGCTGTCTGCATGGAGCTACCAGATCACAATAAGAATACTACACTTATGTCAACTACTTCTATTCTGCAAACATCAACTATTGATTTATGGTTCAGAACTGAAGTCAGGAACTGTAACACTGAAGCTTTATCCACTAGGCCATCTTGCCTTATAGCAGATTTACTAACTGAATTAAAACATACATTCCAGATGTACTGTACTTCCACTTCAGCTAGTACTTGGTGCTTAAAGTCTTGTCTCTTTTACATCACATATACTGTTCATTTGTTTCCAGTGTTTTAGGGAGTTTCAGAAGTTCACAGGAATGTTATTCATGTTATTATTTTACTCATCTCTTTTTGTTAGTGTTTCTATAGATTCAATGCTTTTCTGTAGTAGTAATAAAGTGGAGAAAGATGAATACTGATGACTGTAATTTCAAAACCTCATGGTCTGTGGAATAGTTCAGCACTGAACATGGGTGTCAGTTTCTGTTTAATTCAACAAGAAGCTATAGTCATGCATAAGGACTACATCACAAAGCACCATAACATCACAATGCATGCACATAAGGTAGTCTCTTAGAAACTGTGTGGACTGCCAGAATGAAAGCTCAGAGACCATTAGGAGCCAGCAGTCTTTAAAACATTTAACAAGCCAAAGTTATATATCAGCAACCAGACTCAGCGGTGTAATAATGGAAGTGATACCTAAGAGAATGAAAGCATTTTCAAACAGGGATTTTGTCAAAAGTGGTCCTGGCTTGTTTATACATGTGTAGTTTGAGATGCCAAGGGGGAAAAGCCAGTATTTGGAAATTGGGACTCTAACGTCAGATCAGTACGGAAATGAGTGGAGGGCCTGTCATCCTAAAACAAAGATAATCTCTACAAAAGTATTGAAACCTGTCAGATGTTCTTCATCTCACATTGCTGCAGTCCTTACACTTGGGTAGTCCGCTGTCCTCGGTCGGCCCGAATATCAAAGTATAAGGCTGACGTCGGTCAAGGCGCATTTGACTGACATCAGGACATCAGGGTACAAATGCGCATGACCGACGTCATATCCTCAGTCTTTTTTGCCACATGGTCCGATGCAGAAGCAGCATTGCAAGTGCCGGTTGGCGTTCTGAGATTTTTCGATTTCGAAGTTTCAGACCGAGTTCAAAGTTGGCTAAGTACCCGTTGGGAATATTTTAGTTTTTCTTGCCTCAGTGATTTACCGGATGTCAGAAAAAGTCAATAATTGCATTTCTTGTGGGAAACAGATACCGCATAGAGATTATCATACTTTGTGTATTCTTTGCTTAGGGCCTGAGCACGACGTTGTTGGCTGTCGTTCTTGTGCTAGATTTAATAAACGCACTATAAAGAGAAGGTTGGATTGTGCAAGGTTAGTCTTTGGGAAGCGGTGCAATTATAAAATGCCGTCGGATGCTCCGACGCCCGCTTCTTCGAAGAAGCGCAAGGACAAAGCAGTTAAGCCTAGGCTAGAAGAACCGTCTGTACTGGACGCCGGTTCTTTAGAGGTGTCGGTGGAGCCGGTGGCTCCACCGGAGGTTTCTTTGTGTTCCCAGGGTGAGACTTTATTATTGCAAGATGTGGCCTCTCAGGAGGCAAGTCAGGCTGAGGGGGCTTCTCAGGTTACTATACTCCCCTCCCTTCCTAGGGTGGCTAGGCCCTCTCCTTCTGTTTCAAAGGCTTCTCCCAGGGGCAGGCCAGGTTTAGCTTCAGTTGGTGTTACTCCTAGCTCTTCAGGAACTGTGCCCAAGAAGCATATGCTTAAAATGGCAGAAGATTTGATTACTTTGATTAGGGTTCTATGCCCCTCCTGATAAGAGACCTAGGATGGAGCCTGAGCTGGGGTTTTGAGCAGGCTTCAGATGTTTCAGAGTCTTGGCTGAAGACTTGCAGGAGTACTCTCCTTATTCTGATTCTGATGTGGATGATTCTACTCCTTCTGCTTCTCCTCCTGAGGATTTTTCTTTTCAGAAACTCTTCATTCCATGAGGGAGCATTTTAAGTGGGAAGGTCAAGACTTCTCTGATTCCAGGAAAAGGCTTACGGAATTTTTGGATTTGCCCCAGCAGAGGCCTTTGGCTATACGTCCTGTTTTGGATGTAGTGGAAGATGTTTTTCAGAGGCTTCTCTTAATCCTGATTCTTTGCCTCCTGCTCCTGTTAAGCGGATAGGTATTACAGGGTGCCTGAAGCTCATAAGTATCTTTTTAAGAGTCCTAGGGCAGACCCAGAAACTGTTAGCCAGGGGCCTAAAGGTGTTAAGGCTTCTGTTGTAAAGAATCCGGTCCCTGCAGACAAAGAGGCTAGGGCCTTGGATAGATGGGGAAAGAAAGTTTATACTTCTTCCACTCTTGCTATGAGGGCTTTGAATTGCCAGTTTCACATGTTGAAATACCAAAACTATCTCCTTTCACAATTGAAGTCTAAGGTTGATGCTCTGGCAGTAGGTATTGATTGTAAAGAGTTGCAAGATTTAGTACATGTTTCTGAACAGGTGGGTAAGCATTCTTTGCAATGTGGTTTTGATGCTGTACAGGCCTCGTCTAGGGTGGCTGCCACTGGGTCAGTTCTTCGCAGGCACGCCTGGCTAAGGGATCAAAATTTGTCTGAACATGTTAAAACAAGGATTTTAGATGCTCCTTTACAATCTGGCGTGTTGTTTGGTCCTCCTGTTGAGGCAGTTTTAAAGAAAATGGAAGACAAGGCTAAGTCTATGCAGACTGTTAAAGATTTTTTGCAGGGCAAGCCTCCAAAGTTTAGTAGAAATTGTCCTACTAAGGGGTGGACGTATCCTTCTTATGATTCCCAGTCTAGGGGTAGAGCTAGACGTGGTAGGGGCAGAGCTCAGGGCTCTTTCAGGCCTAGAACAGGGAGTTCTCCTGCACAGTCTTCGGGTGAGGGCAGGGGTCAGTCCTTTCGTAAACAGACCCAATGACCTACCTTTTCAGCTGCCAGAGCCTTCTCATCTGGCAGCACCTTTGGGAGGAAGGTTGGCACTTTTCAAAGAAAATTGGAGTTTAATTACCCAAGACAGATGGGTATTGGATATCATACACCACGGTTACAGGTTTTATTTCCATACCTTGTCTCCTTTCAAAGGCATGCCAGACGTTCCTCCTCAACAAAGAATAGAGGCTCGCAAGCAAGTTTCTCTGTTACTCCAAATAGGGGCCATACAGCCGGTTCCTATGCCAGAAGTGGGCCTAGGATTTTATTCTCGCCTGTTCCTAGTACCAAAGAAGGGGAACACGTGGAGACCAATTTTGGATTTATCTACCCTCAACACTTATCTGGACATTCCCAAGTTCAAAATGTTGACGTTACAGCAGCTTTTACCTCTGCTGGGCAAAGATCATTGGATGGTAACTTTGGATCTCAAGGAGGCTTACCTTCATGTTCCTATCAGACTAAGTTGCAGGAAGTATCTGTGTTTTCGAGCTGGGACTTCTCACTATCAGTTCTCTGCATTGCCCTTTGGCTTATCCACTGCCCAGAGTGTTCACGAAAGTTCTGGCTCCAGTGATAGCTTTCTTCAGGCTAAAAGGAATACAGATCTATCCTTATTTGGACGACTGCCTGATTCTGGCTCAAGGAAGGAAGAGCTTCTTCATCATTTGGAATATGTGATAGCAGTGCTAAGATGCCTGGGGTATTCTGTGAACGAAATAAAGTCCAGTCTAGTACCCTCTCAGGACATGGGCTTTGTGGGTGGGAGACTGAAAACAGCATCCCAGTTGGCCTTTTAACCCCGGACAAACAAAAGAGTCTATCCCTTTACTTCCATCAGCTATCTCATCAGTCCGGGCTGACTGCAACGACAGTCCTTCAAGCCTTAGGGTTCATGGCATCTTGTATTCTGGTGCTTCCCAATGCCAAACTGCATATGAGGAAGCTGCAATGGTATCTCAAAATGTATGGACACAGCACTGCCAGGATCTAGACACTGTCATTCAAATAATACCTTGCATTCAAAAGGAATTTTTGTGGTGGGCTCAGGAATGTCACCTAAACAAGGGACTCTCTGTGACCCGGCCAGAGGCGAGTCAGATTTTAACGACAGATGCCTCAGACAAAGCTTGGGAAGCTCATCTAAATGGAAAGTGGATACAAGACAAGTGGCCTGCCAGACTACAACATCTACATATCAACCTGAAGGAGATGTTAGCAGTCCAGTTTGCATTAATAGCTTTCAAGGATTTACTTCTTCCGGGGCAGGTGTTGATTCTAACAGACAACACAACTGTCATGTGGTACATCAACAAGCAAGGGGGAACGCATTCTTATCCTCTATGCAGGCAAGCAATGATTTTGTGGGAGACTGCTCTCAGTTTACAGCTCAATCTTCAGGCAAGGTTTCTGCCAGGAGCACAGAACTCCTTAGCAGATGTGTTGAGCAGGCAATTATGGATCCCCACGAGTGGAAATTGGATCCTCATGTATTTCAGAAATTGACAGTGTCATGGGGAACTCCAGACATAGATCTGTTCGCTTCTCCACTAAACCATCAGCTGCCAAAGTTTTGCACAAAAGGTTTCATCCCACAGCTTGGAAAGTGGATGCTCTTTCTTTCAATTGGAGCAATCTTCATGTGTATGCCTTTCCTCCTCTGCCTCTCCTCCCAAAGGTACTTCTAAAGGTCAGACAGGACAAGCCAAGGATGATTTTAATAGCTCCAGATTGGCCTCGACAGCACTGGTACCCATTACTGAGAAGTCTGGTACGGAAGCCTCCATGGCCTTTGCCTTGATTCCACACCTGTTGTCACAGGAGGACAGCCATTTGCTGAATGTCAAACTTCACTCTCTTCACCTAACGGCCTGGCATATTCTGTTTTGAACCATAGAGGGTCTCAACTTCCACAACAAGTTTTGAATGTGATTTTGGAAGCTAGAAGGCCTAGTACAAGGAAAGTGTGCAGATAAATGGAAGAGATTTTTATTTTGGAGTGCAGCAAAAGATTTTGATGTTTCTGAGCCTAATTTGAGTGTGGCTCTTCAATATCTTACTGAGTTACTGGACAAAGGTTTGTCTTTCTCTTCTATTAAGGTTCATGCTGCAGCAATTTCGGCTCACTATAATTGTGTCCCACCATTGTTTTCTCATCCTTTGTTCAAGCAATTTCTTAGAGGGGCAAAGAATATAAGACCCCCACGAAGAGCTCCTACTCCTGCTTGGGATGTCAATTTTGTGTTGGAGAAACTCACTCTACAACCTTTTGAGCCTGCAGCTACTTCTGAGTTGAAATATTTATCATGGAAGACTGCTTTTTTGTTGGCAATTACCTCTGCAAGAAGGGTTTCTGAATTGCAGGCCCTTATGGCGGTTGAGCCTTTCTTGATTTTCCATAGGGATAGGGTATCATTACGTACTAATCCTTCCTTTATGCCTAAGGTGGTTTCTAGTGTGGCTTTAAACCAAACTATTCATTTGCCTACTTTTTATGCAAATCCCCAAAATAAAGGGAAAAGATTTTGCACACTTTAGATGTACACAGGCAGTTGCGTTATTATTTGGACAGAACTAAAGGGTTCAGGCAGTCTCAGCAGTTGTTTGTTTCTTTTGCTTTGAGTTCTCAGGGCAAGCCTGTGTCAAAACAAACTATTTCTAAGTGGATTGGGTTTTGCATTGCTTTCTGTTATTCCCATCATGGCAAGGAGATTCCAGCTGGGATTAGGCCTCATTCCACTAGGGCTACTGCCACATCAACAGCTTTTTGAGGGGAGTGGCAACCAAGGATATTTTGGAGGCAGCTACTTGGAGTTCAGTGCATACTTTCTCTAGGCATTATCACCTGCCACTTTACTCTAAATCCAGGGCTGGTTTTGCCACTGCTGTTTTGCAGGGCATTTTGGCAGCTCCTGCTTCCTTATAGTTTGGCCATCCTCCCTTACCTCTGCTTTGGGATTCTACCCAAGTGTAAGGACTGCAGCAATGTGAGATGAAGAACATAGTACAGTTTTGTACCTACCATAAATGTAGATGTTCAAGATCCACATTGCTGCAGTCAATACCCTCCCTCCTTCCCCTCTGTAGTTAGAGGCGGTTGTGTGGGTTGGGTTGTACATATTGTGTATATTGTATATATTGTACATATAGTTAGTGCAAGGGTGGTTGGTTGGTTGTTTGCTGTCTTTTGGTTTTGACCTTTATTTTTAGGGTCTTCTGACATCTGGGGCAAGAAAAGACTGAGGATATGACGTCGGTCATGCGCATTTGTACCCTGACGTCCTGATGTCAGTCAAATGCGCCTTGACCGACGTCAGCCTTATACTTTGATATTCGGGCCGACCGAGGACAGCGGACTACCCAAGTGTAAGGACTGCAGCAATGTGGATCTTCGAACATCTACATTTATGGTAGGTACAAAACTGTACTTTTTTCAGCCAGACAGTCAGTGAAGACAGTGACATAGATGGCACTGTTCACATGCTGATACTTGTCTGAGAACTTTTCAGGTCTTTTCTTGTGGAGGAAGGGTTACTGGGTATTTTTGCTGTGAAGGGCAATAAAACCAACTAAGACATTTTTTAAGAACTTACATGAGTACAGAAAAACAAATACATTTTGTGCTATCACGCACTATAAGGTGCCCCTTGCTTGACTGGAAAAATGGATTTGTGAATTTAATAACCAGGTTGATAACTTAAGAGATCAATCCAAACTAAGTGCTAAAGTCCTTGATATAAAATAAGTCATGGAAAAGGTTACTGAAATTTATATCATTCATAAGACAGTGGTGTCTGTATCACAGGTATTTCAAAACCTTTCTTGCAAAAGTAGTAGTGGAGCAAGGTCATATGATTTACTTCAGACAAGATTTGTGACTGAGCGGGGCAGCCACAGTAACCCGATGTGGGTTATTGCGTGAATGAGCAAAAAAAGCCAAAGATGCCACTTTTTTAGATGTTGACTTTTAGCTAAATGAACTGTTGTATTTTTATTAATGTCAAGGTGATCTGCTGTGGCGACCCCTAAAAGCCGAAAGAAGAAGAAGACGTCACTAAATTGTTGTTAGAATTAATTTCAAACTGTGGGAAAAGAATCAAGTAGTCAAAAAACTATGTGCACATATTACATTCATTTGAAAGCTGGCGATGCTGCAGAAGCATTTCATCATAAAGAAAGATATTCCTTACCTAACCCTTGTATAAGAACTGTGAAGACAAGATGCAGACTAAACAAAAGCTGTGCATTGGCAGTAATGCTTTTTGAGGAATGCAAACACAGTATGATGAAGGTCTTTGGATTTCATTTTGGAAACAATCCTTTTAGTGTTCCTAATCCCATTGTAGCTATACCTCACCAAGATTCAAAATAGTGTTTTGAAGAGGAGCATTCAAATAACATGCTGTTACAAATTTTGGCTGTCATGTTTCTGTTCAAATGCAGCCAAATCTGGCAGAAAATGCTCTTACGTTTACTGCTGTTTTTTGGCAAATGAAGGGGAGAGTTTGGATGATATATTAGGTTACTATAAAGTGGAGTTAAAGGACAGGTTATGAATGGTTACAAAAATAGCTTGATTAGAAAGAAGAAGGTAAACAAGATACTGGAACTTTGCCTTTCTAGTATGGATAAGAGCAAGGAGGGAGTGGCTGAGAGAGGCCTGCATAATAGTAATGTCTGTGGCTAGATGTGTGACTTCGGAAATATCAAGGAAATAGAAGGAGTAGGACCAGAAATGAATGTAGCAACTCTGTACCTTAATTGTTGTTATTAATGCATACATCTGTTTTTTTCATCTTTATTAAATTATCACTTGAGACATAGGCAAACATAACTTAACATAAAATAAAACAAATCATTTTAACATTTCCTTTTAAATACAGAATACATCACATATATTTTCTTTGCTACTGTCATCAGTCATTAAAAAAGTTGCTAAATTCCTGGCTTCCCTTAAACATCACTCCTCCTCCTCCTGAAGATTATTATGCATGTATTGTCCCAATAATTTCCATTTACTTCTATGTAGTTTGCTTCTCTCCCTTTTTTAAAGATCCCTCTTCCAGTTATTATATTTCTTTTATAATATTCAGTACCTCAAATACAGTTGATGTAGACTTTGAATTCTATTTTCTAGTTATTGTTTTTTTGGCAGCTAACAGAATTAAACTTAATAAGGCCTTACTAAGCCTAGGTCATTCAGATCCTCACCCAGTATTTGTGATGGAATACTCTGTAGAGAGTTTTTAAAATCTGCCAACTCATTACACTCCCAAAGTATATGTTCCAAGCAAAGATCCATAACCATCTGGAATTGGTTGCATACTTGGGACCCATACATGTCTTCCCATTGTTTTCTTGTAAATTGCTTTTCCTTCTTTCCTAACCGCCTCTAATTCAGTCTGATAATCATTATGCAATATTTAATGCGTACATCTGTTTCTGTCAGAATTTTAGAAATCTGAGTTGTGCTTATGTAACAGTTAAAAAAAAATCTGTATTGACTCTTCTGCACTGGTATTTTATTTTACTTTCATTACTTTGTCAATATAAAGTTTACTTTTCTGAGCTTTTCTTTCTGGGCCTCTGCTGAAAATGAGCTTTGTGTTCAGACAAGACTATCTTGGTCAACAAATAGAAGTAAATATTAGTATAGAATTGGACATGGTACTTGAGTTAGGGCTGGAGTTTAAGTTCAGGTAGAAGAGAGGTTACTGAGTTAAGGGGGTCTATATTACATAAACGAAAGTTTATCTAAACGAACACTGACATGATCGAAAATCCCAGAACTCGAAACCGCATTTGTGGGGGCTGTTCACCCCCCCCGCTAAATATATATTCCAACTCCGAGATCGTACTACAGTGAGGAAAGGGCAGATATTCCCATCTTCACTCTACCACGATCTCACAAAAACCATGTGGAGTTCTGGGATTTTCGATCATGTCAGCGTTCGATTAGATAAACTTTCGTTTATCTAATATAGACCCGAGTTAAGGTATGATCAAGCCAGAAAAAGAAATGTGAGAAGAGAGTAAGAGAGAGAATGACCTTACAACCATCTTTCTGTGTTACAGCAGTGTGACACATCTAAATTATGACTGTTGCTGTAACATGATGGAAGTTTTTAGTACTTTCTTGAGCAACTTATTTTATTTTATTACATAGGCTTACTGAATATTTTAGATATGGTATATTGATGATTTGCAGCTGCATATAAAATTAGCAGCCAACTAAAAAATACAGCTATTTTTGGTACTGTAGCTTTCCAGGAAACTTCACATTAATAATAAAATTGAGTAGCAAATTAATGTCCTCAAAGATGTGCATCCAGAAGTGTTTTGCATTGTCTCCTCATTTCGTAATGTGGGTATGCAGCATTTGTGCAAGAAAAAATGATAGCTCTCCCTACAAAGCATGATGTGCTAGAGATGTAAACATCTGGTGATAACTTGGACTGTACCTTGTATTCATTTAGATGGGTTGCCTTCTTCATGCTTACTCTTGACCGTGAGAGATCTTTCTCTGAATTTTACTTAGATCTGAAATAGTTTTATGTTGGGTGCAAAGTGTTTTCAACTGAATGTTCACAGTTATGGCAAAAATGTTGTAAAAAAAGATTTTCACTGAAAAATAATCTGTAGCATCAAGCTTTGTGCATGACTAGTTAATATGGCTTCTTGCACAAGGCTCATAGAATTGATTCAAACCTCTGTATTCTCTCTTGACACTTAAAGCCTTATTCCAAAGGACATTTCTCAATGTAAGTTGACCACTTGCACTGAGAGCAGGTCTTTTGTAATCTGGCCGTGAGTGTAAGCCTTTTATAGACTGGCCTTGCACCAAAGTAAGTCACTTAAACTGAATGCAAGTTTTTTTTTTTTGGAATCAGGGCAGACTTACACGAAGAGTAAATGTTTTAGAGTCTAGCCCTTAATAATGAGCTAGTGCAGTGCTTTGACTTTGAAATAGGCATAAAACGCATTATCACTTTGGAAAATATTAATGCAGTCGTACCCCAGTCCTTGACAGACATATTGTGTGACCCCTGCTTAAACAGAGGAAGAACAGAGGAGGAGATTGGCATGCTCTTAATAGGTAACTAGTTAGCCTTTCGTAATATGAAGTGGTGATGTTCATTATAATATTGGGTTAGGGAAATAAACTTACAAATTGTATTGGAAATAGTTTGGACAGATAAGTTTGTTGCGAGACATGTGTGATGATTGGTGGGATGTACTGTAACTATTTCAGGTTTAGTTATAGGGGAAATTAATTTTGAAATTTCCATGCCAAGAAGAGGTGAGAGATTTTTTTGCATTGAGGTTAAAGGCTTTAAGTACATAAAGGTATGTTATTATCTTTTTCCTGTTAATTTAAAAATCTTATGGAGTTGGAAATAACCCCATTATTAACGTATTGCATTATACAATTTTTGATGCAAAAAAGCATGCTGCTGTATGTTATATTTTGCTGCTTAAGATGACACCATGAAAACTTCCCTGAACTTAAATCGTCATGGTATTATAACGTGATGGACAGAATTTGTGATATCTTACTACCTAAATTACTGTATATCCTAATATATTTCCATGCAGGAGACTTTCATGTACTGGAAAGGCATATTGTCATCTATATGTTGAGAGTAGAATACCTTGCATGATGGACTCTCTTTACTCCAGGTCAGTAATCAAGGAGCCTCAGTCCCCACCACTGACACTGGTGAGAGATGGTCACTAAAACAGGGATGGATTTACACAGTATTTTATGATGCAGCTCTCTTCATCAAGCACAGTTTCCACCAAGAGCACACAGGGAACATGCTCTACACCTGGGACCGGACTACCTGTTTCTCCAGATCCCAAACAGGACTTACTTTGGAGCACTGTGTCCAGTTCCAAGTAGCTGAAACACACACACACCTGGATATTTGCTTTTCATGCGCACACACCCATGGGAAAGGCTGGTACAGATTTATTAACTGTACCCCTTCTGCCCAGACTATGTAAGGTAACTCCACTGCCACCAGACAACTACTTTCAGGCTCTTACGAGGGTATCCAATTATAGTGAGTAAGATCAATACTAACATAGATGGCAGAGTGTACTAAAGTAGCCAGGCTTTTCAAGTGGCCAAGGCATCACTAAAATAAGCACAAGTACTATCAAGATGTTAAAAGTATTCTCTAAAAGACCAGGCACTTTGAAAAGTATAAAAATATTTAATAATAATTAATGAAGTAGAAAACATGAGAATACTAAATATCTAAGTAAAGTAAATACCAGAATTTCAATCACAGGAGAAATAACAAATAACTACTCAAGCTAGACCACAAATGCTCATAGATTCCATGACTTTGTCAATCAATGCCAGTGTCTTGGACCAGCTAGTTGACACCCCCCACAAGAGGTGACAACAGCTTGGACTTGGCACTAACCAATATTGGAAACTAGTGGAGCATCCCTGCAGTCTCATCATCCCTGGTAAACAAAGCAGTCACTTTAGAAGTCTCCATCTCCCCTGACCCCCCCCCCCCCAGCTAGGGTTAAACAGAAAACTTCTACAAAGCAGATTACAACCTCCTGAGGGAAGGTCTAAAGAGCTTCACAGCCCCCACCCCAACAGTAGAAACTGGCACTAATGTCCAACCTACACCAAAGTACTATACAAACATTTATATAAACCCACAGATTAAGCAATACCTGACATGACAAAATCCTCCTCCTCAAGGAAGAGTAAACCTGTCTGGTGGATATTGGCTATAAACAAGTATAAATAAATTTTATTTTTATTTTTATTTATTTAACATTTGTTGACCGGGAAAGTCTGACTAGGTTCCATAGAGCCTGTTTTCAGCGGAGGCCCGGGGAGAAATGCTCTACAGCAAAAGGAAAGAATTGCTGTCAAGGACCAAGAAGGACAGGTGCCAAATTGGAAGCAATCTCTCCTTGACCTAAACAAACAAATAAGGGTATTAGTGAAGTCCTCCAAAGCTAACTTTGAGTCCAAATTGGCCGCGTCTACTGAAGACAGTCATGAGGCCTTCTTTACATACGTCCACAAAATAAGGGGTAACACCCAAATATGCACAGAATGGATGGTAAAGGACAACATGTACACAAATGCCATGGATATAGCAAACATACTGGCAGACAGGTTCAGTGAAAACTTCACTCCTGTGTCCCCCCATCAGTAATCCAGGGTATGCCCAGGACCTGCCCCCACTCCGTATCTCTAGGGAACAAGTCATTGCCACCCTCTCAAAGGCTAAAAACACAGCTTCCATGGGACCTGATAACATCCCCGGTTGCGACCTGCATCAACTCAGGCAGGAACTCACAGCACCATTAGGCACCCTATTTAACCTAAGTCTGAAAAGGAATTTGTTAAGAGTTTAAATAAATTTACATTAAGGAGGTATAATGAAAAGCAGGTAAATGAGAGTTTAAGAAAGGTGAGGAAAAATAAGACACAAGGTTTTTTTGTAAGAAATGGTATGAACAATAGGTCAAGTAGTGATTGTATATATTTTGTATCAACGTTCTCGGTACTGTCTGATAAGATAATGGAACAAGTAAAAATTAGTTGGAATTTGGTCAAAAGTGAGGTAGATTTTTTAAGTGATAAAAAAATAGGTTTTTCATACAGGAGGGGAAGAAGTATTAAAGATTTCATTGTTCACAGTCGATTTGGTATGCCAGATATAAAAATGGGAAAGCAAATAATACCATTAGGTACTACAGTTTGTGGCAAATGTAGTATTTGCCAGTATGTAGTTAAGGAATTTGATGTCATTAATGGGGTTGCTTTTGAGACAAATGGAATATTTAATTGTTATACGGAGAGAGTTATATATGGTATGAAATGTCCATGTAATAAATTTTATGTGGAAGAAACTAAGAGGTCTCTAGCATGTAGAATTAAAGAACATGTTAGAGACATAAAAAATAACAAACAAACTAGTCCTGTAGCAGTGCATTTTAATAAGTTTCATAATGGTAGTCCAGAAGGTTTAGCTGTTACGGTTTTAGATAGTGTAAAGGATAAAATGTTTTTGAATGAGCAACAAGTTAAACATATATTAAGAAAGAAAGAGTTGTTTAATTTTAAAATTTAATACATTAATTCCTAATGGGTTAAATTATGATTGTTCATGGAAAAGTATGTTATAAGTGTGTACATTAGTAGTAAATATGGTTGTAATAGAATACTGTTTCTTTATTTTGTTAATTGATGTATTAGAAGGGTGTGTCTGTTGTAAGTATATAAGAGATGTTAAAATGGATGAAAAGCTTTTACTCTGTTAAAGGCAAGTTTGCCGAGGCGCTAGAGAATTTACCAGTTGTGTATTTCAAGTGTTTCTATATCTTACTTGAATTTTTAATAAATTCCTGATCCTAACTGAATCGGATTCTATTGTGTGGTGAACTATCGCTTGTTCGTGCTTTTTGTGGTTGAATATATTTATGGCCAGCGATTCCTTTTCAGTATTGCCCAGGATATTCAGGGAAACAACCATGGACAGTTCGCAAAAATCTATGGACAGTTTTTTGATTGCTTCAAATGGAGCGAATGGCTCATCTAATGCAGTTGGCGTACAAGGTAGAGAAGAAGCACCCAGTATGGAGGGATCTTCATTGTTATATAACAAATGGCAACAAGATAGAAAATTGTAGCAGCAAAATCCCTTTTCTAGAGTGGGCAAAAAAGTTGAATCTTTGGTTGCACCAGAAATAAGGGACTTGTATGTACAAATTGAAAAACTGCTGTTTAAGGAAACGTCTGTTTTCCTTAATTTACAGAGCTTACAAAGATACGAAGAGCTAGATATAACCCCTCGAGGGTTAAGGACTGTTAAAAATCCTTCCACCCCTTTTGATCTTTCTTTAGTGGAAGATAAACAATTCCATGACAGATGGGTATCGGCTGCCCATAGATGTAGCATGGAATGGGTGCACATTGTGGTCGAAAGGGACATGCTTAAGAAACATAAGCTAAGGGAGGAAATCAAAAATGTTTGCAAGGACATCGCAAATAAGGTCACACAAGATGAATTACAACAGTTTCTTGTAAAGACCAATGACCAGTTGGTGACGTTTGAACAAGAACATATTGAGCGTAAAAAGAACAAATTGTATAGAGATCTACGAGATTACGAAAATAAGAGGGCGTTCCTGTTAATTACCAATCCGAAGGCGAAACATCAGCGAGTGCAGTTTGAATGGAAGGGGAGTAATGGTGAAAGACAAGGACATGGCTACACTTCGGCAGAAAGCGGGTTATCTCATACAGAAGGAGAAACGGATAATGAAGAATATCCTGTGCTTCCCAAACCAGGGAACAGTAAAGGTTTGAGTACTTTTCGTGAAGCTAATTCGACGCGTAAATGGAGTTGGAATGGACAGGGACAATATAGAGATGGTTACGCTAACCAACAGACATATAAAAGGGGTAAATGGGACTAGCTCTATTGAGAATGGGTGTCGAACAGACTGTAAGTATGTAATTAATCTTTCTGGTTATGAATTATCTGATTGCGAACTTGATATATTGGACAGAGGGCTTAAATTCATACCTACAGTTTTGCCTAGATTACATGTTTTAAAAAATGATATTTTTTTGTTTTTCTCGTAAACTACATTTATTGGATTTTTTTCATTGTAATGTGATGGATGAAAATATTGTAAATGTGAATGAAGATGTGGTTAGTTCGGATGATGACATGAATGATAGTTTTTACTCATGCTGCTCAGAAGAATGTGTTAATGCATATTGTAAGTTAGATACAAGTGTAGTGAAAGTTAAGAGTGATTTTATGCCACCACAACGTAATGAAAGTATTAAATATTTTTATAAGTCACTTATTCATAGTATGGATATAGAATTTAAAAAGTTTATTGTTAGTAAAAAGGATATGCAGTATAATCTTACAAAAAATGAGTGGCAATGTTTAATGAATTTATCTCAGAAGTCTGATTTAGTATTTAAACAGTCAGATAAAGGTGGAAAATTGGTTGTACTAAATTATTTACAATATTTAAAAATGTGCTATATACATCTTAATGATGAACAAGTATATGAACAAATAGATATTAGTCAATATGAGATGGCACAAAGGGAGTATAAGGATATTATAAACAAAGGTTATAGATTGTGTTATTTTACATATAAGGATGTAAAAGAGAAATTCAATATTCAGAACCCCAGAATGCCCTGTTTTTATTGTATACCTAAGACACATAAAAATATGGAGGACCCTCCTGGCCGTCCTATAGTGTCAGCTACAGGTTGTTATTTACAAAATATTTCTTGTTTTTTGCATCAATATTTGTTACCGACAGTATGTAAATTGTCATCTTACATTAAGGATGTTTTTGATTTTTTGTGTAAGATCAAGGACATAAAATGGGAGAAAAATATGTATTTTCTTGTTATTGATGTAGTTAGTTTATATATTAACATTAAGCATGCAGATGGTGAATATGCTATCAAATATTTTTTGGGACAAAGTCCAGTTGTGGAATACATAATTGAGTTGATTAGTATGTGTTTAAAAAACAACATGTTTGAATTTAATGGTGTTATGTATAGACAAAAACAGGGCACAGCTATGGGGGCAGCTTTTGCCCCCAGTTATGCTAACGTTTTTATGGGATATTTTGAAAATAAATATATATATGTCAATCAATTTTTTAAAAAATATGTATGTAAATATTTTTGCTTTATAGATGACCTTATATTTATTTGTAAGGGTGGACAAGAACAAGTTCCCTTCTTTTTAGATCAAATACAAGACAATAATATGGATATCAAATTTGATGGTTTACAAATAGGTTGTGAAGTGAAATATTTAGATGTGGTGTTGAGAGGTGATGTGGGGGAAAATCTAAATTATTGTATATATAGAAAATTTCAAGGTATGGGATCCACTTTACATGGAGAAAGTTTTCACCCACCACATACAATAAAGGCTATACCATACACAGAATTTAATAGGATAAGGAGGCTATGTAGTGATCCGGTTAAAATGGAAAAGGAATTTGTTAAGAGTTTAAATAAATTTACATTAAGGGGGTATAATGAAAAGCAGGTAAATGAGAGTTTAAGAAAGGTGAGGAAAAATAAGACACAAGGTTTTTTTGTAAGAAATGGTATAAACAATAGGTCAAGTAGTGATTGTATATATTTTGTATCAACGTTCTTGGTACTGTCTGATAAGATAATGGAACAAGTAAAAATTAGTTGGAATTTGGTCAAAAGTGAGGTAGATTTTTTTTAAGTAATAAAAAAATAGGTTTTTCATACAGGAGGGGGAGAAGTATTAAAGATTTTATTGTTCACAGTCGATTTGGTATGCCAGATATAAAAATGGGAAAGCAAATAATACCATTAGGTACTACAGTTTGTGGCAAATGTAGTTTTTGCCAGTATGTAGTTAAGGAATTTGATATTATTAATGGGGTTGCTTTTGAGACAAATGGAATATTTAATTGTTATACGAGAGAGTTATATATGGTATGAAATGTCCATGTAATAAATTTTATGTGGGAGAAACTAAGAGGTCTCTAGCATGTAGAATTAAAGAACATGTTAGAGACATAAAAAATAACAAACAAACTAGTCCTGTAGCAGTGCATTTTAATAAGTTTCATAATGGTAGTCCAGAAGGTTTAGCTGTTACGGTTTTAGATAGTGTAAAGGATAAAATGTTTTTGAATGAGCAACAAGTTAAACATATATTAAGAAAGAAAGAGTTGTGTTTAATTTTAAAATTTAATACATTAATTCCTAATGGGTTAAATTATGATTGTTCATGGAAAAGTATGTTATAAGTGTATACATTAGTAGTAAATATGGTTGTAATAGAATACTGTTTCTTTATTTTGTTAATTGATGTATTAGAAGGGTGTGTCTGTTGTAAGTATATAAGAGATGTTAAAATGGATGAAAAGCTTTTACTCTGTTAAAGGCAAGTTTGTCGAGGCGCTAGAGAATTTACCAGTTGTGTATTTCAAGTGTTTCTATATCTTACTTGAATTTTTAATAAATTCCTGATCCTAACTGAATCGGATTCTATTGTGTGGTGAACTAAGTCTGAATACCAGTTTCATCCCAGCCAAGTGGAGGATGGCCACTGTCATTCCTCTGCACAAAGATGGAGCATCCACTTATCCAGGCAATTATAGATCCATCAGCCTAACTAGCCTGATTTGCAAGGCCATGGAATGCATTATTATGGACCACATTAACAAGGACATCGGCAACTTCCAAATGCTTGTTCCTACATAGTTTGCTTTTGTCAAGGGAAGATCATGCCTGTTAAATCTGGAAGACTTCTTTGAGTCCATCACCAAAGCCATGGATGAGGAGAAGATGCTGCACACTGCATACCTTGACCTGGCCAAGGCCTTCAATACTATTCCCCACTCGGGCATAAAAGATAAACTATCCTAACTTGGCGTAAATGTGTACGTGACCAGATGGGTAGCTAACTGGCTCCCTGATAGAACTCACTCAGTCAAAATAGGAGAAGCTACCTCAAGTAGTAGACTCATAATGAGTGGTGTACCCCAGGGATCGGTCTTGGGGGCCCCCTGCTGTTTGAGATATACTTTTTCTAGGTTCAAGCCAAAACCAGAGGTCTGTGGCTTACCAGGTTTGCAGATGACTGCAAGCTGGGCACTGTCATCAACTCCCCTAGTGATGTAGACATATTACAGAAGGGTCTCACCCAGACAAATGACTGGTGCCAGAAACATGCCCTCAAATTAAATGGCAAAAAATGCATCATCATCCCCTTTGGGGAGAGTGACATCTCCACAAATTACCACATTAATAACAACATCCTAAGCACGCAAGCAGTTGTGAGGGACCTGGGCACCCAAGTTGACAGCAATCTAACTTTTGACCACCATGTTGCCTCCATTGTATGGAGATCTTTCTACATGGCTCACCTCATTAGTAAGGGTATTTCTTCCAGGTACAAGGAAGTCATAACTTCCCCGTATTCCTCCCTTATCAGGCCCATCATTGAGTATAACGCCCCTTCGGCTTGTACCTTGTGAAGCACATGCAGCGGCTGGAGAGACCACAGAGGTTCCTGACCAGGAGAATCCAGGGCTTCAAAAATTCTATCCTACACAGATAGGATAAAAGCCTTGTCCCTCTACTCCATCTCATACAGACTCCTCAGAGCTGACCTGTGTCTGGTATACAGAGCAATCTCTGACCCACACCTTGATGAAATTGCTGCATATCCACAAGCCAGACTCCACTCGCATGACCCGCACACAAAATCTCAACTTGGTCTGCAACATCAATCGGACTTGCTGGTGGGACAGATTTGTCTCCCAGAGACTCCCCCCATCTGTGTAATAGACTACGTCTCCATGTCAAGCAGAGTACTTCATTATCCTTGTTTAAGAGGAACCTGGACAACTGGATGGGAAGTAGAAACTACACCCCTGGGATTCCACCTGTGTCCTTGCTGGACAGGGGCATTAGGTGCTGACTTGTGGGAACATTGTCTAATTGATTGGCTAGGCTTATAAGGGCCTCAGGGCCAGTAGCCTAGTAACTTGCTATGATCCTATGATCCTGTTACACAGTTGGACAGATTCAAACAGATGCAGAAAACAATACTCAACTAATTTCACTGTATTTCCTGTCTAAAGAATAACTGTTCCCTAGCTAACTTAATTAAAACAGCAAGGCAAGCTAGGATGCTGAAATGCTTATTTCTACAAGGCAAGATGATGAGCTTCTAACCTGAACTGAACTGAGCTACTGACTGTGATAACTGACATAGATCTTTATATCAGGTTCCAAAAAAAAAAACAAAACAAACTGCTGTGAGAGTTCCATCCTGTCAGTGCTGGTTATAGAATGACATCACATTTGATCACCTGACTCTGGTACAATACACACTCAGAGCTTTGCTAAGATCTGTTGCAGTATTTGAAAATTATAGAGCAATTTCAAAAACTTCTACTCTTCCCTTCCAGAATTCTTTGTTTAAACATAAACATTTAATCAGTTATAATAACTCTTTAGATACATTTTTAACACAAGCATCTGTACAAGTCAGTGTGATAATCAAATGACACAAAATTGTTTATAAAACTCCAGCTAACTATGCTGGCATATGTTACACATGCACTGCCCTATTCTCCCTGGCATGAATGGCAACACCTCACATCATCACACCTTGCATCGATAATTAATGTATATTTTATATATATATATATATATATATATATATATATATATATATATATATAGTACTGAAATCACAGTGGAAGTGACTGCTCCTCTGAAGATGAATTATTTCACTTTTGTAGGTGTGATTTTACTGAGGGACAGACACATTTATCAACCTAAAAGATCAAGAAGAGCATTAAACTTTTACATAACTGGAAATGAACTGCATTGTAAAACATACATACATAGGAAGAAGATAGGTCTATATTATTTCGTTGAATGGCTATTCAGCGAATAGCCATTTGTTGAACACCTATTTATCAAAGCCACTCTTCATTGAATGGTGAATTTTAACTAGGACAAACCAGCAGTTGGCCACCATCTGGAATTTTCCCTTTTCCTCACTGTAGTGCAATCTTGGAGTTGGTATATTTAGTTAGGGGGATGTGGGAGGCATAGCCCCCCCCTTTGTCAGGTTTTAAAGTTTATTATTTTTTTTTTGTGGTCACTTTGTTGGCCAACCATTTGTATGCCCTACTTAAAATCTGTGGTTCAGTGGAGAGCAGCTTCAATTAATAGGTGTTCACGAAGTGATATAGACCCAAGAAGATAACCATCACCTTTAAATGGGTTGTTTTTTTTGAAGAATGCTGCCAAATATATGTAATGGGCAAACGTTGAGAAATAACACTTACTCATTTAGGTCCAAAGCTCATATAATTTTCCCCAAGATGAGATGCAGTCCGCAAGTAATTTTCTAAGTATTCTTTTAGTGCTAGGTTTGATGAGGATGACAATATTACAGTATCGTTACAATAAAGGAGTATTTTTGATGTGATGAGTTTTGTGGGTGGGGATTGATAGATATGGAAAAGAAGAGAAGTTCAATGATAAGAGCCTTGGGATGCACTAGGTAGAAGAGAGGTAGAGCTGCAGATGTGGAGTCAGCTGTGACAGTGAAGGACCATTTAGAGAGGTAGCTTCTGAGCTAGTTGACAGCTTCAGAACTGAAGCCTGACTTTTCTGTGGTAGCTAAGAGGAACTGTCGAGTAGATTGAAGGCTTCAGTCAGAGCAGTAAAAACTGCACTTACTAGAGTTTGTCCACATTGATAAAAGCGTCATCAGTTATTCTCTCCATGATGGCCTGTGTGCACCTTTCAAGCTATATCAAAAGGATTTCACATCCAAATGGCATTGTGTAACTGTTTGGCACCAGTGACAGGACTATATGAGTATGTCTTCCTTTCCAGAAGCAATGCTGGTGTCTGTGAAGGACAAATTACTTCTGTATGTACTCACAAAGTGGACAAGCTTTCCATTTTTTTTCTCTGTGAGGAGGATAGATATAGATCTGAAGCTGAAAGATGATTTGTAAGTAGTACTTTTTCAAAAGTGTCCAATAATGGTAGGTTTTCATATGTCTGGAAAAGTGCTTTGTCTGTTAGAGACTGTAGATATATTTAAAATGTTGAAATATGCAGTTGTTACAGAATTTAATGCACCTCAGAAATTGGTAATTTAATTTAACATTATGAACAGATTAGAGAAACATGCTTATGCTTTGGCATTATTGTGCTTATGGCCCTGAACCACACTAGTCATGAAGGATTTGGTAAAGCAAGTGCTTGTCACTCTGAGAAGACCACCCCCATTAGACTCCAAGGAAGCAGTTGGAGACTTTAATGAGCACAATGATAAATATTACCAACCTCTTCATGTGGCTGTGCACAGTGCAGCTGTTGGAGTGACTATGGCTGCAGGAGTAGGTGCTGCAGTGAGACATCAAGCTTGGCAGCATCTAAGTGACTTTTCTGGACAACTTCAAGACATCCTTTGCAAATGTCCCATATGACAGATCCTTGTTCTCTCCATCTGTTAAAGAGAGGATGCAGATATGTGAGTAAGATGGCAAAATGCTTTCTGCCATTAGAGTGAAATTTGAGATCCCATAAGTGTCCAAAATCACTCTGGTTAAAGAATTCCAAACATCAGCCATTTGAGTTGACTTCTGTTAGGGGTGACCAAGGCAGAGGAATCCCCCGTGATGGACGCAGGCCCAGAGGCCAAGGAGGTCCACAGAACCTGGGATTCTGTGGGACCTTACCTAAAGGCAACCTGATCATCTACTGCTTCCCAGTAGAGGCAGTCTGGGGTTGGTTATCCCTCTAGTCTTCTGCATGGATGGCCATCACTTAGGACAAATGGGTAAGAAAGATAATATCCAGAGGCTATATAATTCCCTTTTCCCAACTACACCCGAAATGAATTTACTACTACCTGGTGTGCTACCCATCAATTAGAGGCATTAAAAAAAGAGAGATTTTTTTTTTCTTTTATTCAGAAATGATTCATCCAAGAGATCCCAGCAGACCAGACAGGATAAGGATTTTGTGCCTTGTTCTTTTCTGTGCTGAAGAGAAACAAGGACCCCCAAGTTTAAGATGTCCATGATGCAGTCTATTTTGCTTTGTCTCTGGGAAGATGACTGGATAAGCTCTGTAAATCTCTAGGATGGACATCAAAAAATCCAAAACATCTCAGGAAATGTTCACTTCTGCCTTGGAGCCTGACACTTTCAGTTCAGAGCCATGCCCTTCAGTCTCACCACAACCCTCTGGGTGTTTACCAAGTGCTTGGATGTCGTAATAGCTCACCTATAACTTCAGGAAATCAAAGTCTTTCCCTGTCTAGGTGGCTGACTTCTAGTTGCCCCAACAATGGTGCTGTTTGTCAAAGCCTGTAACTACTTGCCCCAACTCTATCTTACCTTAACCCATCTTCAGCCAATGCAACTGATTCAGTTCATTGGATAGCATCTGGACAAAACTACATCTAAAGTGCCTCTTCCTTCTTACCGAATACTGATACTCCTTCTCTCCATCTCTCTTACAGCTGCCCTGGTCCTCAAATTTCTGGGACTAATGGCTTCATCTGTTCTAATGTTACAATTTACTCATTTTCACATGAGAATTCTGCAGTGGCCCCTAAAGAAACAGTGGTCTCAGCTTTACCAACCTTTGTTAACTCCAGTCCTCATAACCAATTTTTGCAAGCAGCAGTTACAATGGTGGCTATATTCCCCTATGTACATTCTGGGAGATGGTTTGTCCTAGAACCACCAGCAGTGGTGGTAACTACAGATGCCTCCTTCTTGGGATAGGGTGAGGGAGTCATTACAAGAGGAGGATGGTCCAAAAGTTGTTGGGTCCACAAGAGGCCAGCCTTCACATCAATATCTTGAAGATATAGGCAAATCTCCTAATGTTACATGAACTCCATAACTGCCTTCCCCTGGTAATGATTTTTATCCAGATAGACGATATGACAGTTGTTTGGTACATCAACAAGCAAGGCGAAACTAGGTCATTTTTGTAAAACATTGTTTATAATGAAAATGTATGTTATTAAGATGTTTATTTAATATATTACTAAACTGTTTCTTTATTATTTGGTGCTTTTCTCCCTGGGCCTTCATTGAAAATGGGTGTTTTTCAAGCTAGTTAGACTTTCCTGGTTAAAAATGTCAATAAATATCCAAGAAGCTGGGAAACAATGAGTGTTTGGAAAAAGGAAATAGCTTTGTATTGTTTTCTAGTCACATCAGACATTCATGAGTCTCTCAGTTGCCTTACAGACAGGCTAAGTCGTTCATTCCTAATGCCTCATTAGTGGTCTCTCAAGTCAGTGGTGGCAATGCAGATTTTTATCCACTAGAGTCAGCCATGCTGCAGTATGTTTATTTTCTCATCCATCTCCAAGTGCAGCAAGTTCTTTGCCATGTTCCCTCCACAGGGACAGTCCTTGACAGATGCTCTGGTTGAATAACGGTCTCCAGGGCTGATGTATACTTATCCTCATTTACCCCAGATTCCCAGGTTTTTACAGAAAGTGATCAGATGCAAAGTGTCTGTGATTCTTACTGCTCCCTCTGGTCAAGGCAAATTTGTTTTCCCCTTCTCAAGTGTCTTATCAGAAAGCCCTCCATGGATCTTGGATCTAAGACAGAATCTTTTTTTCTCTCCCATCCAGGAAGCCTCACCTCGAACTTTACTACCTCACACTACTCTTGGTTTTTCCAACTCCAACGATGGCCAATAACCTAACCCTTTCCGCTTATGTAGTCAGGATTCTGTCTGCCTCCCAGAAGGAATCCACATACAAACTGCATTGCAGAAAGTGGAAACACTTGAGCTGAGCATTAGCTGAGCATCTGCCCAAGGCGTTGACCCCTTTTCCACTCCTATATCAGATAGTCTGCATTTCATAGCTACCTTGTTTGATTCAGGTTTCAGCTTCTCCACTTTAAAAATACAGTTAATAGTAATTTCTAACTTTCATGTTGGTCAGGAAGCCTATCCTCTGGCTTCCAATACATTTTGCAAGGCCATTCTTAAAGGAGTATTCCTTTTCCAGCCTCCAATTACAGAACCAGTTCCTCCATGGGACCTCAATTTTTGTATTGGAAACCTTAACAAAACCACCATTTGAACCAGTATTTATAGCACAGTTGAAGTTTCTTTCATGGAAAATTTTGTTTCTAATAGCCATCACTTCTGCAAGAAGAGTTTCTGAACTTCGCTCCCCATTTTCAACAGTTCTTTATTTAATTTTCTACAAGGACAGTGTCCTTCTGTACCAGTCCCATCCTTTTTTCCTCATAGTGGCTTCCAAGGCAAAAATGGGCCAGGCAATTCATTTACCAGTCTTTTTTTTCCACATCATGCCAATAAGGGTGAGTATATTCTGCATACTTTGCATGTTGATAGGCAACTGAAATGTTACTTTTATAGAACCAAATCCTTCAGGAAAGACTCACGACTCTTTGTCTCCTTTGCAGTTAACAAACAGGCATCTCGTGTGTCTAAGACACTCTTTCAAGTGGCTTTCAGATTGCATTTTTCATGTGTACTCTGTTGATGGCCAGTAACCCATCCCTTTCCAGTGATGCATTCGTACTGCATTTCTTATATGTGCTCAATACATAATCATCCTTTGCCATGCAAGCTAAAAGCTCATTCCACCAGATCTGCTGCCACTTCAACAGTCTTCTTTAGGAATGTCTCAGTTGATGAGATATGTGCAGCAGCTAAATGGACTACATTGCATACCTTTGTTATGCACTACAAACTGGATACTATATTCAGTGGTAGGACTTCCTTTGGAGGCAGTGCCCTCAAGGGCCCTCAAGGGTCTCCTGTCTTGATGTCACCCAAGTGTTTTTGTAGCTTGAAATTCTGAACCTTAAATCAGAACATTCTCCTGATATGGACACTCTTCCTCTGTTCCCCTTCTAAATTGTCACTTTGTAAGACTTGAAGGATATTTACATTCTCTACCTTACTCTGCCTTTGATTCATTTTTGCTTTGGCACCAAACCTGATCTGAGGTAATCCTGCACACTAGGGCATGATGGGAAATAAATTCTTAAAGATACTTGAGACTGTAGCACTAGTTATGCTGGGTCAGATTCGACAAGCTACTTAAGGAGCCATATGTCTTATCAGATAGATGTGAATAAAAGGAGTATTATAGTAAGTACAAAATTACCATATTTTTAGCACCTAGATGACATATGTTATGAAATTGTTACTCTGTAACATGTATAGTACAGATGTTGCTTGTTAATTTTCATTGTTTGAATCTTATTTTGATTAAATATCTTCCACAGGGAGCTTAATTCTGACAGTAAATCATAGCATTTGAGTTTGATATTGTATATCTATGTCTTTGGCCCAGCTGATACTGAAAAAGGCCTTGGACGAACACAATCACTACCCTTACAAATGAATAAATAAAATAAAAATAAAACATGCTTGCAAATTTTGATCTATCTTGATTGTTTGAAAGAGCCAAGGATAATTTGTGCATATGTGTATATATATATATATATATATATATATATATATATATATATTTTGCATTTTAGAATAGTTAAAGACTGTAGTTTGAGTATTTTAGTTTCAATCTCATCACTCTTGTATCTTGTCTGATCTTTTTGAAGAGCACCAGTGGTATGAAAGATATAAAAGACCCAGCCAAAGATCCACAATATGCAGAACCTGAAGTTGATGCAATGAGAGCTCAAAAAGACCAGGTACTGTTTCTGCGTGCCGTTGTAATAAGGGCATATATGTAACAGTTTTGATTTCTAAATCTTTAGATTTCTGTAGATTAGAATAACTGCTTGATAGTCATTGTCATTCTTTGATAGGTTTATAGGTAATAACATACAGGATCAAATTATCTTAAGTCTTTATTAGTTTTTATTATTGTTTCTTAACTGTAGGTTGACTGGTTCCATATGCTATCTTCATTGAATCCTGAACCATAGACAACATATTCACACATTCATTTAATGAACTAAAGTTTCCATTACACTCTAAAAGTTGTGTGTATATAGCCGAAATGACAACGTATTGTACACTATTTTCAAAGGGAGAAGTGGTCATCAGCGCTTTGTACGGCACACTGTATGTGGGACAATGTAAGATAACTGGCTCAATCACACATTAGTTCAGCAGTGCGTAGTAGTAGTAGTACTTGAAAATTATATCCATTTACAACAGAATTGTAACATTTGTAGTGTCGAGAAATATGCTACATAGGCAGAGAACAAAGGCTATGCAAATAAACAGCAAGTGTCATTTGTGTATTTCCTGTAAGGGCAAATCACACAGCTGTAGTCAACAGTAACCAGTGGTATTCTTTCCCAAATGCAGGTTAACATAAATTTGCATATTTTGTTATATATAATTTGTAGGCTCATAATGTCAGTGATTGAGGCTGAGAACTATATTATAAGGTTATGCTCAATTTATTCCATTAATAACTATTCTTGACTCAGAACCAAAGAGTCTATTAATTTTAACAGTTTTCCTGTTTACCTGTGTAGCTTGCATTGGAGAATGTAATCCAGTTGATTGAAGAATCCCTTGCATCATGCCCTGATTTATTATAACTAAGTCTGCAATCACTGCATTTTTGGCATAAATACAACTCACCATGCAATGTCCCCCCTCCAAGTAAATGTAACTTTCATTTTTCACGTATTGACCATGATCTGCAGTCCAAACAAGTGGCTACACCAAGACAGATGCCTGAGTATTTAAAACCATACACATTTTCATCACTGGGACCTTAGCTTGCATTAAACTGCTTCAGTATGGCAATTTTACTGAAAGCCATAGATTTGGACTTTGTTTATGTTGACAGTGTTTATTTTTAGATAATTATTAGATAACCACCATAGATCTTATTCACATCAGTCTTTAACTTAGTTATAGCTGCAGGGGAAGAAGATGTTTGTAAAGAACTTGTTATCTGAGTATGTAACAGAAAATAACTCATTGATTAGGTGTAATTAATAAAAAAAAAACAATAGCACTTTGTCAAGAACTGAACACTGCATTTTGCAGAACAGATGTTCGCATTGTTAATACTTATTTCTGTGAGCCAGTGCCCTTCTTTTTCAAAAAAAAAAAAACGTAAAATGTTTCATTCAAAACAGGAAAGATATTGTTGGCTGTTGAAACTAAATGCTGGTTCAAATCTAGGTGTTTAATTTTATGTATGTGTTGTCTAGGGGCATTATTGGGTCATCATTGATGCACAGTCTGAAGAAGTCTATGGAGGCAAAATCACTCAATATTTTTCATTAAATAAAGTGTGTTTTTTAATTGTGATTTTTTTTGTTCTTTTTTATCATTCTCTTATTATTTATGTTGAGATGATGGGCTATTTTATCCTGGTTTTGTAAGCCTATTTTTTGGATTATACTGAATAATCCCAACTGGCAATAGTAACATTATTTACTAAAATATAGAGGGTTATGATCGGGTTTCTGAATGTAACCATATTATTTTGTGTTCAAAATATAGATGCCAAGAATTTCACTTTGAGATCGAAGCTTAAGAGGTGAATCTTCCCATCCATGCTTAGAACACATAGTAATTGGTTACGATCAGTGAGACCTGATCATAACTCTTTGTAGTGCCTTGAGTTTTATCTCCTCCATGTACCAATTAAAAGCACGACATGTTTTTTTGGCTTTGAAAGCCAATAAAGCACTTAGCGAGTACTTTGCATAGAGATCAAGTAAATATTATTGGAGGAAAAGGTTAGAGACAGTTTTTAAATTTTGTTTTCAGTTAAATAAATTGCTTGCAGACAGATGTTAGTAAACTTCCATGAAAGAGCAAAAATAAGAATCAAGTAATTCAGAGAGAGACAGAGGAAGGGATGTCCCTTCTGTGAGACCCAACTATAACAGCACTAGGGGTGTGTAACAGTTGTTACACATCTCTGAAAGCACTGTTAAAGTTGGGTCTCATGCTACAGAAATGCTTAACTTTTATTTCCCCCAAATTTGGAGAATAATCATGGCACTCAATGCACTACATAGTAAGTTGCAGGGGTACAAATCCCCTTTAATCCCCTCAATCCTTATGCTTCTGCTATTGTTACTGTGCAAGTCCAAGGTTGCTCTCTTTTGGGAATGAGGAGTATATTTATTCTTTTTCCTTGAGGTAATGCAGCCTCGCTATTAGAATATAATAGTAGACTAGGGACATGCTCCTTTGTAGAAACATCATTTTTTAACTTTTGTTGACTTTAGAATAATGAGTTTCAGTATACTGTACTTCAGTAGTATGAAATAAAACTAAACAAACATGGTATCCACCTCTGAGAACCTCAGTAAAATCTGTCAAACCCCAGTTCATGGTAGACTCTTAGAAATTCTAATGTTTTAGACTGCTTTAAGGAAGCAGTTTTGTACACACTCGGTAAACCTCACATCATTCACACACACCATTGATGTTTTATATATATATATATATATATATATGTGTGTGTGTGTGTGTGTGTGTGTGTGTGTGTGTGTATATATATATATATATATATATATATATATATATATATATATATGGGATCCGTATGGATCACCGAAAGACAACATAACCGAAAGAGATTCGGCCGGGCATACTTGCGCAAAAGTACTTTTCACCAAAAAACACTTTTGCGTAAGTATGCCTGTTGTGGAGATCGCACTACAGTGGGGATAAGGGAAAATTCCCTTTTCCTCACTGTAGTGCAACCTCGGCGTGAGAATATTTAAGTAGGGGGGTGGGGGGGGGTGCAGGGGGGCTTGCCCCCCTGCAAAAACATAAAAGCAATATTTTTTATTTTTTTAAACACACTTTAATGAAAGCGTTTTTTCAGTGAAAGCGCTTTCGTTAAAGTGTGTTCGGTGATTGTGGATTCGGACGATTGAACTTTCATTCAATAGTCGTAGATCATTTATATATATATATATATATATATATATATATATATATATATATATATATATATATATATTTTTTTTTTTTTTTGCTTTCCCCTTGTACCCTGTCACCTATGCTCTTCTGAGTACATTAGTTCTGTGATCACAAAGCAGTGGAGATAAGGAGAAAGTTCCTTAACCCCACTGCTGTGCAACCTTGCACAAGTAAAGCAGTACATCACAGTACCTTTGTATAATTTTTTATTTACCAACCACTCCTTCAGACAACTCCATCCGCACTGATCCTGACAGTTTGCCAACTAATAGTTAAAGGTTTCACTGAAATGAGACTTCGCTTAAAAAAAAAAATAAATTGACAGTTTCAGTTTCCTGGAAACTCCATTCACTGAAATGCACAAGATACAGTAAACAAGTATCTCCATTTTGTATGTTTTGTCTGGGGGCATTTCATCATAATATATATTTCTTTATTCTTTTATTGCATTCTGGATCAAGTTACTGGAGGCAACCAGAGATCTGCTCGACATAGTTAAAAGTACCCAAGTTGAGCACTAAGTGACAACAGCAACTAAGCTTAGCTTGTATGCCATTTTATGTGCTTTTACAATGAAGATATCTGCACTATTGCCATCTTTAAACATGTATTAGCTCTTTTTACTGACTTTAACAGAAGGCTGGGATACTTATAATATGGATAGCTTTTTAGCACACCCGTTATTACATCAGAACAGAAGTAATGTAGCAATGTCCAATGTGACTAAAGGTACAGTTTAGAGAGTCCATACTGGCCCTTCTCACTGCACCATTCGTGCATCAGTAACATCAGTCCCTGGCAGTCCACTGTCAGGCAATCTCAAACTGAACTTGCTGCCCAGATGAACATTCAGACTGAATAAGATTGCAGCCGTCCCATTTCTACCCTTCTGTCTCTTTCCTTGCTCTAGCTCTAGGATCAGTTTACAGGATGAATATGTTTTATGTGGTGACTACAAGTTGATTACCTGTACATGTTGAATGTAATCCTGTACATCTCTTCTGCAGAAATCAGGAGCTTTATAAAAGATTATTTTTGTCCTGCTTAAGACTGCTAACCATCTATTCCCCCACATCACATTTTCATTAACAAAAAAAAAAAAAAAAAAAGATAACACAGACTGATCTTGCCTTTATGTTTTTAGTTTAGACTTTTGATTATTCTCCTGTCTTTTGCTGTAACCATTTTGTATGTCTCTTGTCTGGGACAGACAAGGACCAACCTTCTAATGGTATGGATATTACCTTTTCTGCAATATTTCTTCAAAAACATCAATTTCTGTACCGCCTGGTCCTTGATCTATACATGTACAAGAAACTGAAAAACAGAAATGAAATGTTGGTCTACCTTTGTTAGAGCAGTTATTCATGACATTTTGTCCTAGTTATATAAATTGTTTTCAGAACATTGATTTCTGTCAACCATAGGTTTTTATGTTCATCAGTACTTTGGAGTCTGCTATGTATATACTAGCCCGCCAGATAAGTATGCTAAAGTTGGGTACTGCAGTTGTTTGAGGTAAGTCTCATGAAAGTTGATATTTTTTGATTTTTCTCTTGTAGAAGGTGATGTCATATATGACTTGTCTTACCAGTGCTATAACCACCAATAGCAATATTCCAGTTGCCTTTGTATTATGGAAAGAGGGTGACTTCATATCACAAGTGCAAAAGGATGAAGCATCTGCCAGTTTTTAAGTACATGGGCATTTTGACAACTGCCCTTTTTATTTGTTTTATTTTAATTAAAGTAAGTAGACTGAATCCATTGGTCCTCATCCAGTTATGACCTAACACAGTAGTATATTTAGAAAAAAAAATCAGCAGTGACAGGCAATGCAGACGGTTAAGTCTGCACTTCATAGGGCAAACTGATTACTGAATAACAAGCCCATTCATGCTGTTCAACTCAGTACAGATATCAGCTTAGAAAATTAGGAATAATGTCTTGTCCGCAAGTGTGAAATGGCAGTCCACATAGTTACACTTAAACTTATTTAAGCAATAAGTAATATGACGACCCGAACTGGTAGAGAGAGATTATGCCTTTCTTAAATTGACTGATAATGTTTTCCAAATTTTGGAGTCCATACTGAGAAAGCTTTCATAAAGCAGTCTAATGAATATTGAGGCATTATAAAGACACTTGGATTACAGGTGTAGATGTGAAGACTGTGGATAATGGGTTTATTATGTAATAAGGAGCCAAGACAAAGAGCTTATTTTAGATAAAGTGTTTTAAGGATCAGTATGGAGGAGATTGTACTTGCTCTTTGGTTAGCTTGCAGCTTGTAGACTTTCTGGGATGTAAAGCAGTGTCCGCATTTGGAGAGCATGTGCTTCAAATTTACTGATACCTCTAATTTATTGTAGTTATAAGGGAAGCCAGCAGTGCTAAGGAGATAAGCCATATTCCATTGTAGGTAGAAGCCTTTCTCACTTCAGTTGCTGACAAACAGGAAGTTTTATGTCATGTTTCTAATAGTGCCTTATGTTTTGCAAGCAATTGTCAGTCTGCACTCAAAATGTCAGATGAGATTTGAGTCATCCAACCCAACAGGTGCCACTAGTTTCCTTCAACACTCCTGCTGGGATCAGTTGTGAGCCTCACCACTTCCCACCCCAAGATGGGTGAGTTAGCATTGCCCATTCACTTCCATCCTTATTGCCGCATTTCTTCCGATGCCAAGGTTACTTGTCAAACCTAGATTATCTGGGTAGTAGTCACAACCTCACCTCTGTATGACACAAGGCTGAGGCAGGCCACTGTTTTTGAAATTCAGGAAGATCCATTGTACTGAATCATGGCCAGATTGTTAAACAGAGATTTACTAATGTTTGCTTATCAAATAACCATGTCATTGGAATAAAATATTCTTAGGATGATGAAAAAGGAGAATCATGGCCTGATAGTTAAGCAGATATTTACTAATGTTTGTTGACCAAATAACCATGTCAATGGAATAAAATATTCTTAGGATGCTGAGAAAGGAGATTTGGTGGTAATGGTGAACACCGGACCTTATACATGTATGGGCCCAGAGTAGCAACGTGACATGGCTATATGAGCATATGGAGTTGTCAGTTGGCTAATAACTACATCAGAATTTTTGTGATGTTGCAGGTTTTACAAATGTGACTATGGGAAGCAGAACAGAACATGTTTGAATACATATGGAAATACATGTAAGGCTCTTTTCTTGACAACTTGTCCTGGGCAAAAGTGTTAAAAAAATAAACTTAGACATCTCATGCACATATGATTTGGTGACTTTTGAATTACTTTTTACTGGAGAGAGTGAGACTTCTTTAAATTTATATAGGTTGTAAAATACTTGCTCTGTAGTATACTGTTTTCTTTGAGAGTGGTAAGGGAAACCCATTGATGACTAGATGACTGACAGAAGTTATCCTAGGCTTTGTAAAAGTGTGGCAGAAGAAGAAGAGGGATAAACTGTTAAAATGCCCTGTCTGAAAGGCACTGCTGCACATATTACTTGAGCTTAAAGAGTCAGTGACACCTTAAATTCTGCCTCCCTTTTTTCCAATATACACCTTTTAACCTGACTGCATTGCTAGTGGACTACTTTTAATTTCTTCTGATTATTCAAACATATATCTCTTCTGGCACAAGCATATATGTACTTTAAAAACAGGAAGTCCAACGCCCTAAATTGCATGCAAGCATTTGCTTGAGGAACCATACAAGTATTTGCACTGAATGACCATGTGTGCTGACAGGACATAAGTAATATGCATGCAACCTTTGAGCATTTAATAGGTGAAATCTCACAGGCAGACTTATCACTATTCCAAATTTCTGTAATTTGTTAGGAATATTATGAAGTAATAAATTAAGAAGTAGAATGAGTTTGAATGCTGTCTATAATTATTGGTGTGATAATGGAGAAAATACTGAACAATAACATAAAACAAATAGTCAGTGAGTGCCACAGACAGTGTCCTAGCCAATGTGCACTGCTGCCAGGTAGCCACCAATTTTCAAGTTTCTTTTTACCTAAAAACCAAAACACATACAATTCCCGATTTTCCAAGGAATGATCCAAGGAAAGGTAACCCACCTTTAACCTGTAAACCTGTAGACTTGTGCCAAAAAAAACAACATGACATTATCAAAATAAGAAAATGAGGTAAACAGTTGCCAAGCTTGGTGAATGTATCCTTTAATTAAGTGTGTTATAATTTAAACCAGTCCAAAAATCTTGTTTTTTAAAAGTTTCTTTTTAATATTCTAAGGACGTAATATGAGACGATATTAGATTAATATATTTTTTACTGAAAAAAATAAAATTCAGGCAGATGAGTGCTGTATGAACTAATTAATCAAGTGTTTCATTATTTATTTATAAACATTCTTGCTTGTAACATAATAAATCAATCAGTTAAACTTTTCCTAATTAGTAACCCAACGTTCGTATTGTCCTGTAATAATATTCGTTCGTGGAAAAAAGGAATGGGGCTTGATAGAGAGAGGATGTTTCACCAGTCTAGTTTTTTCCAGTACTGTGTATATTATTGTTGTAGACAAAACAGAGGGTCGATGGGGAAAAAACTTCATGTGGCCAAATGATGTCACAAAGGGAAAGCCAATGGAGGACTCTAGGCCAACGGCATGAAGAGAATGAAATGAAAGGCTACGGAAGAACGGGAAGGACTGGACATGTAGAAGGGAAGTCATGGACCAGTAGTATGGGAGTAAAACTGGTGGGAAGTGGGGAAAGCAAGTGACTGGGTAGAGAAACAGTGTAAGACAAACTGGGTGATGTAGCTAAAAAGGGGGCGGCTTTACTGGAGCTCATCCAATGGTGGGATGCAAGGTGGGCATAATCTGGGCCAAAACAGACAAAAATGCATAGGCTAGAAGGCTGACAGGTAGGAGAAAATAAAGAACAGTATTGGAGGGAGGGGGACTAACGAAAGGACAATGTATGTGTACATTGATAGGCTCATTGGTTCTGTGGCGGGAAAAGTACATTTTCATGGGTTGGACAATGGGAAGGAGGAAGAAGAAATTATATAGGTGGGATAGTAGTGGGGGGGGGGGGGAGTAACTACAAATGGAGCAGATATCTAAAATACAATTGTTATTGATACTCAGGAGGCAATTTAACAAGAAAACCATTTAGAGACTGACTGGACCTAACAGGAGGGAGGGGGAGGAGAATGGGAAGAAAAAATGTACCTTAATGAATTAGCGTATATTCTGGTGGAAGCTATGAAATGCCATTAAAATATAGTAATATAGGAGATGGAACAGAACAGGTAGATTAAAAATAATGTTACTATAGGGCTCGAGGTCAAGGACACAAAAACTGAACCAAGAATGTTGCAAACAAAAATAAAAATAAATACCAGTTAAAAAGGTATCCCCCAAATTGACAATTTAGTCCCAAAAGCCATCAGAAACATTAATGGCAAAACTACACAAAAAAATGCAAAAGAAATAAAAGAAAGAAATAATGAAATGAATAAAAGATAATAAGAGAAAATTATATAGTGATTAAACAAGGAGGCGGACAAATACCGAACAATGGTCCCATCTGAAATAGAGGAAAGCACTGTTGACAAATCGTGACCACACAAGATCAATGTGGTTAAGAGACCAACAATACGAGAAACCAGAAAATATGCAGTAATCAAAGTCTGTATCAGCATTTGTAACATTCAAATGCAAAAAAAATGAAAAATTGAAAAACAATTGCTTAACAGACTAGCTTCATGGGGCATTTTGTTCAGTTTTAAGGTGAGCAGTGAAAACAACATAAATGCCATATTCCAGGGAACAGGCGTTGTGTGTTGTTTTGGTAGTTCTTAGTTTGTGGATAACCCAGTAAGCTGGGTGCCTGCTCTCAGAGTTCCATTGGATATCCCGAACATCTCCATGGGATCAGCGCTTTCACTATTGCTTCATCAGATTTGTCCGCTAGGATGAAGAAATTGTTATAAGAATATACAAATTATTGTAAAAACATTATTATTCAGACCTTTTGTGATGATTGTGACAAACTGAAAAAAATGAGGAAACAGAAAAGCAAAACAATATACCATAAAAACAGAAACGCTAAAGAAATACATATTAATGTAAAAAACATATTTCAACATTCTCCATACTAGTATGTTCATAGGTTGACAATGTTTTTCAGTCTTAGACTTGTGAAAAAATGGACTAGTAGTCCGAGACTTTAATGTCCCATGGGGTGAGTTAATTTTCATGGTGGAGACCACTCAGTAATAGTCATGTTGATGTAATTTCCTTAAGTTCAGGATGTTAGTAATGGAGACTTGGAAGTGGAGGCAGGGGAGAATGTCAGCCTCTAGTCACAATTGCCACTCCAGTTCCTCTTGGTGTTCCTAATGATGTTAAAGTTGGGCCTTTTTGGGATTGCTTGGCTCACCAGTGGATTCTTGCAAAGGATTACCAAAGTGTTTTTTGTAGCTTTGATGATTTCCTTACAGTCTGTGAAGTAGGAGATGGTCAGTAACATATCTTTTATCATGCTCTGGTGTTTCCTCCTTGTCCTGTTGTCATCTCTGTCTGCGGGGAAGTTAGGGTTGTTTTGTGTGGCTTCAGTGATAGGGTCATTTATGTTTTTGATGAATTTCATGGTGTAGCCTTATGCTTCTCCAGGTGTAACTGATTTTTTGTAAAGTCTATCATTTGTTTGGACATCCTGATTCCCCGCGATTTAATGACATTCTTCTAAGTGATGATTGGATGCATACTATGTTAGTGTAGCGAGAGGTTTGGCGTAGTGGATTTTCTGTAGAGGTTGTTGGAGAGAGTGGTGTTATCCTTTGTGATGGTGAGATCCAGGAAAATGGCCCCATCCTTGTCATGGGAGTTGGTAAATTTGAAGAAATTGGTTGACTTACCAATATAGTCACAGAATTCAAACAGTTCTGTCTCCTATCCTTTCCAGGCAATAAATATATTGTTTATGTATTGTAAGTAACAGCCCATTAGTTTAAAATAGGGAGAGTTGTAGATCTGTTCATTCTCTCACTTGCTTAGGGCCGTATTTGCCAAGCTGGGAGCCACATCTCCTCCCATGGGAATACCTCTCTTCTGTCAGTAGAATTCACCATTAAACTTGAAATAGTTGTTCTCCAGTAGGATCCTCAGCAGTTTTTCAATGGTTTTGATAAAGATAGTGGCACTTATTGGATCTGTAGAAAGAGAATCGCTGACAGTTTTGATGCAATAATCATGTGGGAGAACAGTATTTAAAGCTTCCACATCAATGGTGGCAAGCAAGGAGTCCTCATTGACTGGAATGTTTTTTATTTTCCTTAAGAAATCTCCTGTAGCAAGTACACACGAGTGGTTCCTTTCAGCAAGTGGTCTGATTTGAACTTCAGGGAAAATGGACAGAGGTTTTGTTATGCTTCCTCCGCTAACTATTACTGGCCTGTAAAGGGGGGGGGGGGGTTCATTGATATTTTTGTGAGGTTTTGGGATCCCAAAGTAGTTGTGGATCATAGGGTGTGTGACTGTGATGAAATAAACTACCTTGTTACTGATGAGACCCTCATTGTTCATTTCCTGAAAGTCAAGCAAAATATTTTCATAAGCGACCTTGACTTGAAAGAGATCACAATACTCATAGAAAGGTTTTGTTGTTTAGTATTCCTTCAGTTTTGTTGTTATAGCTGGTAGTGTCCATGACGAGAATTCCTCCCTCTTTGTCAGCTTTCATAATTCTCCTACTTGGGTTAGAATTCAAGGTCTTTAGTGCTTTAAACTCTTGTGGGTCTAAGTTGTACAGCTGTCGTGTGGTTGGTTTCTTCAAGGTCTTTCTGATATCGGATTCACATTTGGTTTCAAAAGCACTAACCATATGGTGGTGAGGTCCACAGAAGTTGCTGGGTAGTTTCAATTGTTCCTTCTGGGTATGATCATCTTGTTTGGATTTGTTGAAAAAGAAAAGTCTGAGATTTATTTTTCTTACGAACAGTTTAAGGTCGATGTCTCTTCTCCTATGAGGAATGAAAGTCAGACCTCTCTCCAGGACTTCTCTTTCAGTCCTGGTTAGTTCCTTTGTTGAGTGGTTACAGATCATGTTTTTTGGTGGGTGTTTATGTGGTCATCCTTTGGGCTAGGTCTTTTGGGGGAATCCCCAGGTGCCTCAGGTCTCTTGTTCCCTTCGAGGTCCTGTCTTTGTGATGGGTGGTGCTCACTGCAGAGCAGCTCAGTCTTGGGTGATAATTGTCTTTTGTGTGTAGGTTCCGTGGGGGCTGCAGGCCTGGTAAATTGGCTGGTGTGTAGAAATACTTGGTGCATTTCATGGCTTTTGAGTCCAATCTGGAGGAGTAGCTGTCCTTCTGAAAATCCTTTTGGTTGTCCAGAATTTGGTTGTCTGGGGTGCCAAATATTACTGGTGTACTGGGGTTAGGGTCTGTTTTGAATGCCAGTGTTTCATTTTGGGTAGCTTTTCCAGTTAAATTGGTGGGGTTGATATCATGATTCTGTGTAACTTTTGTGTAACTAAGTGTTCATTCTCTCATTCCCATTTATTCTAATTAGTAATCCAACGGTCATATTGTCCTGTAATATTATTGGTTCATGGAAAAAAGGAACGGGGCTTGATAGGTGGATAGAGAGAGGATGTTTCACCAATCCAGTTTTTTCTAGTGCTGTGTATATTATTGGTGTAGACAAAACAGAAGGCCAGTGGAGATACAACTTCGTATAGCCAAATGATATCATGAAGGGGGAGCCAATGGGGACTATAGGCCAATGGCAGGAAGAGAACAAAGTGATGATAGGCTATGGAAGAAGGGCAAGGACTCGACATGTAGGCACATGCAGTTGGGAAAAGAATAATCATGTTATGCATCATCCATGGCTTTGCTTATAAGTTCTTAGTGTATTTGAAATCTTCAAGAATGCAGTTTGGTTTGCTTGCAAAATGAACTAGGTCATCCATTATGTCATCCTACTACATGATTAGTACTCCTAGCTTTCAGCCTCATTGCATCCTCATTTCTAATGGTTCAGTGCTCTCCCCTTGCACATGAGAATTTTACAGTCACTCCTGCAATCCCAATCATCCCAACTTTACCATCTTTCCAAGACTGTAATGCTTACCCAGTATTTTTGTGGAAAACACCTTCAGTGGTGGCTCAGTACCCAGTTCTTATATGAAGACAAAACTTTTCAAGCTCCTCTACTGTCATACACCTCCTCCCTGCGGATGGGGTAGCATTATGAAGAGATGATGGTCCAGGCCTTTGGACAGAAAATGAGGCCAATATTCACATCATGTCCTAGAGTTGAGAGCAGTCCTCTTTGTGTTTCATGAACTTCAGGACTACCTTCCTTGGTGTGTGATCGCCATCCAGACAGACAATATGATGGTCATGTGGTATATAAAACAAGAAGTAGGTCCTGTCCTTTATGTTGAGAAGCTGTGAGTCTGTGACAGTGGGTGATAGCCCCTCTCCTTTTTCTCGTAGTAACATTTATTCCTGGGGGATTCAGTAGACTGGCAGACGGGTTCAGCAGAAGTCTACTAGTGTCTTACAAGTGGTCCTTCAGTCTGGTGATTGCAGCACTCTCCTTCAAGTATGACACCAAATGCAGCAGATTTTCTGCCATGATCCCCCTGTCCATAACAACCCCCCCCCCCAGGGATGCTCTGTCTCAGCATTGCTCACCCAGGTTTCTTTATGTATATCCACCCCTTCCCATAATACCCAAATTCCTGCAGACAGCTTTATGGCTGCATGCCCAGTGTCATCCTCATAGAACCATATTGACCCAGACAACTATATCTCTGTGTCTCTATTGATGTCTCACCTGAGAGTCTCCATAACTCCTAGATCAAATTCCAGATCTCATCACTCATCCCTTCAGGGAACCTCATCTGGACCTTCCCAATCTGAAACTAACTGCCTGCTTTCTCCAATTCTTTGATGGCGAGGGACAGTTCCCTTCCCCAGTATGTGGTCAGTATTGTAATAGCCTCTCAGAAACCTTCCCCTGGTAAAATCTGTCATAGTAACTGGAAGAGGTTTGTTATTTTGACTGGTACTCAAAATATTGACCTCTTTTTGTCCTCAATTTCTGATGTTTTGTGCTTTCTGTCTTCCCTGTTTCACTCTGGTTCCAGTTTTTCTACCACGGAGATTCAGTTAGTAGGGACTTCTTTTTATAATGACTTTCACAATCAGTTGTTGGCTTTCCATACATTTTTCAAAGCCTTCCTCAAAGGTACCTTCATTTTACTTCAGTTATTTAAAGACCCATTTCCTCCATAGGACTTGAGTTTCATTGTGGAAGTCCAACCAAAGCTTCCTTTTGAACCTACAGCTCAAGTTCCTGTCTTGGAAAACCATTTTTCTAGTAGGAATTTTCTCAGCTAGAGCAATTTTAGAACTCCAGACTCTGTCTGCAGTCTCCTCTTGTCATATCTTTCACAAAGACCAGGGTAACTTTCAGAACTAACCTCTCTTTTATCCCCAAGGTTGTCTCCGAGCATAATATCTCTCAACCTATTCATTTGCTAGTTGTCTTTCCCAGCTGTGAAAACAAAGGGGAATGCTTGTTGCTTGCATTAGATATTCACAGACAGTTACACTTTTTACCCTCATAGAAATGCTTCCATCCAAAAAGAGGAAAAATATTATTTTCATTTGCAGTGAACAAACTTGGCAAAAAGGTATCGAAAATCTCTCTGTTCAGATGGTTGTCCAATTGTATTTCCTTTGTTTATGAATCACACAAACCCAGAGTCAGTTTTACTAGAGTCATGGCTATTTCTACTGCCTTATTTGCAAAGTAGGCACTTGGTCTTCTATGCATACCTAAATGCTACAAACTGGATTGCACTTCTGGAACTAGAGCTTCCTTTGGTGCTTCCATTCTGAAGGGTCTCCTATCATAATAACACCTGGGAGTGCCACAGTTTGAGTTTCTGACCTACATGTCAGATAAGATGGACTGAATCAATGCGATACAAAACTTTTGTACTTACCATAATGATAAATCCTTTCATAACAGTTTGTCCGATATGACAGCCCACTCTCCTTCTCCCTTCCATGTTATAAGACCTGAAGGATTAGAATTTCTTAGTGCTAGTGTCCAAAGCAGCACAGATTGATAGACCCACTTCTTCAGGCATCAGATGTGATCTGTTGCAGCTAGGGAGATGCAGGCATTATGGAAAAGGAAAATTCTTAAAGGGGCTCAAGACTGGGGCACTCCCTGCCAGACTGTACCCTATCTGTGGCTCGAAGACCCATATATTATATCAGATGGACTAAAATTAAAGAATCTGTCATTATAGTAAGTACATAACTTTGAATTTTGTAAGGAACTATGACAAGGAAAACAGGACCTGAAACTTGAAAGGCATCGCCTTGTTTTTTCTTAGTGATTTATTTCATAGATGATGCAGCACATATTTAGTAAACAAATGCAGATTCATAGGTTCATAGATAAATACTAGGATAGTTGCCATTGTTGGTCATTTTAACCCTAGCCAGTTTGATTTTTTGTAATCAAAATAACCTATTCCATTTGGTTATACATTGGCCTTAAGTATCCCAAGGTCATTAAATGTATATTACCTCTAATGAGTTTAACTTGGGTCATACCATAGATAATATGAGTGGACCTATGCGTGGGATGAAGAATTTAGGAGTTGCTTCTCTCCATTAGTAGTACTGGTCTAGCGAGAGCTAAGTAAAGGAGGGCAGTGACATCCCTAGATTTAGATGTAATTCCTTTGTTTATAAGCCGTGCAGTATAGAAGGACTTTCTTACAACAACAGACACATTAGTCAAACTTTAGGTCACTGTCCATATAAGTTCCCAAATCCCAAACTGCTGGATCAACTCATAGGGGCATATTGTCAGTGTGGTAGTTCTCTGAGGTAGATGACTTCCTAAAGGATAAAGTAATGCATTTTTTGACATTTATTTTCAGACCATGATTTTGACACCCGTTATTTATTTGAGACAAACCATCCTGCAGGATGCCTAAGTTGTTTGGGGTTTCAGTGACTGCTCCTAGCTTACAGTCATCTGCAAACATAGTCAGCAAGAGCTCTTTGGTGTTGGCTTTTACATAAGAAAAGTAGATGCCAAACAGGAGAGGTCCCTTCACAGAACCTTTGGGGACTCCACTGGTGACTGGTTTCTTTATGGAGATATATTCCTCTATTTAGATTATCTGTGTCGTATCTGTGAGCCAGTTGAAAATCCACTGGGTGGCATAGTGGTTTATTCCCAGTTTATTTAGCTTTTCTACTATGCCTGAGTGGGGAATTGTGTCAAAAGCTTTAGCTAGTTTGAGGTATGCAGTGTGTACCATTTTTCAATCATCCATTACTTTGGTAACTTAAAAAAAAAATTTCACCAGGTTGAGTAAGTATAACCTTCCCTTGATGAATCAAAACTGAGATGGTTCTAGTGTTTGGCAGGTCCCTATGTATATATTAATTAATTCCACGATAAGTCTTTTTATGCTTTGCATATGGGGCTGGTCAGACTTATTAGTCTGTGATTGCCTGGGTCTGTGGAAGGTCCTCCCTTATGCAAGGGAATGACTGCAGCTGTTCACCATTCGCTTGGTACAAAACCTTTATGGAGTCTGAGATTGAACAGTGTTGTTAGGAGTGTGGTTAAATCATGCTTCATGCTATTTAAGATACATCCAGGAATATTGTTAGGACCCATTGATACAGTATGTTAAGCTTTTGGTTGCACTTTTAGGACTTGTTCTTGTGTGATTGCTGGAAGTGAGCCAGTTTCAGGTATATCTTGTGGGCCAGATGGAGGAGGGAGAGAGGGGGGTAAAGTTAGTGCTAAATGTATCTACCAGTGGGTTAGTTATATCTTCAGCCTCAGTGTAGGTAACATAATTCACAGTTTGTTCAGTGCATTACTGCATTTTGCTTTTGAGATTATGAAAATAAAAAATGCATTGTGATTGTCTTTGGCGTGGGTAGCTATTTTAGCCTCAAACTTGGCTTTGGTAGATTTTATTTATGTAAGACTTGCTGTAAAAATGTCACGGACATTTTCTACTGAGGGTTCTCAGCCTTGACATTATTTTTGACTACTTCCATTCTAAGTGAGTGGGACTGAGATCTGAGAAGACAGATGCGGGCATTGTAATCTCACCAGTTGTGCCCTCAAAGTGCATTATGGGCAAGAGGTAGTTTTCTAAGAAAACAAGATCATGTCAGCACATCTGCTGCAATGAGGCCGTTTAGGGTTAGAAAAAAATAAAAATAGTAATAAATAGTTAATGTGCTTACAGTTTTGGATTGTGTATAATTTCAGTTCAAGATAAGGGAGATGTATGTTCTTTCATTTTCTGCCTGCAGTGATCCTTTAAATGGAAAGGGGAGAGGTCCATGAGAAGGTGCAGATGAAGGTGACTAGGATGATGTAGACACAGATGATATCAAAAATAGCCAGAAGTCCAGCATCCGATATATCGTTTAATTGAGAACCAAAACAGATAAAATTGCAAAGCTTTTGAGTAGAACTCTTCTTCAAGCGCATAAAACACACTGCTTGTTCTCTTCTTTTATATGCAAGACAACCAACCAAATCAAGTCATTAATTAATATACTAAATCAATTACAACTCAATAATGATCTTAAAAGCCCAGACTATCTATAAAACATTTATAAACATACAAATATAAAAGATTTACATACAAATACATAAAAATGTATATATCATATCATGTTTGTTCTTAAGAATAGGTTTAATACTGTTGCTGCTATTAAGTCCTGGTAATTTAGCCACCTTAAAATAATTAATGCACTTGTATTCCATTAGTTCTGTTCTGTTTATTAAATCCCCCCGCAGGCGTCTTGAGATACAATTTGCAATATTCTAAATTTAAATCTATGCTCTATACCTTTGATGGAAATATGTTTAGCTAGGGCATTGGTAACAATATTCCTCTGAATATCAGACGTGTGCACTGATTCTTTTTTTAAGTTTCATATTAGTCTTTCTTACATAAAAATAATGGCATTGAAGACAGTTAGCAAAATATATCATGTTTTTAGTGCTACACATAACTGATGCCTTAAAGACAAATATTTCTTGACTAATAGGATGTTTGAAAGATAAATCTGTATTAATATCTTTGCAGTGAACACATTTAAAACAAGGAACAGTACCAGATTTTTTTTCCTGTATCTGTTTTCATCTATACCAGTTTTGATATCTTTATAAAATAAATATTGTTTAAAGTTCTTTTCCTTTTCATATGTAAACATAGGTCTCATGCCTACAATATCACTGACTTCCTGATTCGAATTTAGTATACTCCAATTTTTCCTAATAATTTGTTGTACTATTCTTGTATGTCTATTATATTTCATTGCATAAGTAATACCACAATTATTTTTATTCTTATTTTTAATATCAAATTGAATATCAATATTCTGCATACATAAATATGGTTTAACTGGACCCTTTCTCTCATAGCTCACCAACTGTTTAGTTTCTTCAATAAAGTTAATTTCATATCCCTACTTTTAAAATCTATTGCCATTCCTTCCATTTCTTTCATGAATGTTGTATCCCTTGTACTCAGTCTGCTTGCCCTCATAAACTGACTTTTAACTACTCCTCTGTAGGTGGATCTGAGGTGCATGCTATCTGAATTAATGTGTCTGACAGCCTGCACATTTTTCCTATGTATTGTGGTATAAAATAAGATGTCATTCCTTGAAACCGTAATATCTAGAAAAGTTATGCTGTCATAAGATGATTTAATATCAAAAATCAAAAACTCGGTAGAGGAGTGTAAATAGTCTACAAAAAACAATCAAGGCATCCACAGCTCCTTTCCATAAAAGAAATACATCATTCACAAAATGCTTAAAGAATAACAAATTATCATTCCTAAAAGTTTTAGCATTTTCATTAAAAATAAATCTCTCTTCCGATCTCGCTAGCACTAGATTGGCATAAGAGTTTGCTACTGGTGTGCCCACAGCCACACCTAGTCGCTGATGATAATTTTTTTTTATTAAACATAAATACATTATTATTTAATACAATTTCAAGCATGGAACATAATATTTCTACTTTTGAAGTAGAGAATTCACAATACATATTCAAAAGTTCCCTTACAGCTTCTACTAAAAGAATATAGAAAAGAAAATCCCTGGTATTTCTGGGAAAAGATGGAGCACCACAGCAATTTCTAAGTATTTAGATAAACAACTAGCCCCTCTGTTAAAATTTTGTATAGTTTTATTAAGGACACCAGGGATTTTCTCTTCAGTCTTAAAGCAATGGCTGTTGAGTAGCACATATGATAATATTCTTTTAGTAACGATGGACATTAAGTCCTTATTTGCAGTCATTCCGAATGAATATGGTATAGAAGCTGTAAGGGAACTTTTGAATATGTAGTAGTATAGGCAAAGAGAAATATGTAGGGGGATCCTAAGCAAAAGACTAGTGCTGGTAGAGTTTTTAATAGAATCTAGAACTGAAGCTGCTGTGAAAAAGGGGATAATTAATAGAGCTTATGAAATATTGCACAATGGATATAAGAATCAATTAGAGGAGGTTAAAAAAGATTCAGACCATTCCAGAAGAAGCAGTCATGTTACAAAAGCGCTTACCTCTGTTTTTAACATTTTTTTATTTTTATTAAAGTTTTCTGTTTCCTTGCAAAATGGTGTTGGATGTTATTGGTTTTTACAATCTTAAAAATTCCCTGCAGACTACCCTGTCATAACTACAATGTGAGCTAATTGGTTTAACTAGGGAAATGATTATATGAGCTGTGATACAGAATTGGAATTGCCTAGACATAGTAAGACTTTGCTGAGTTTAAGTCTGGTAGCTGCCAAAAAAAGTAATTATCAGAGAATGGAAGTCAAAGTCAAAACCAACTATACTAGAAGTAGTGAATATAGTGACTGAAATAAAAGAACTGGAAGTGTAATCTTTAGAAAAGGGTGGGAGCAAATTACATAAAAAATGGGACTTGTGGGAAGAATACATGCAGAATAATCTTTTGGAAGAGGAATGAGTTTTAAAAGAAAGCAGGAATTTGATGAGCTTATGTAATGGTCGAATGACAGTATCTGTATAGAAGATTATATGCGATGTATAATGCTTGCAACTGAAAATATGTAGTTTTACTTTGATGTTATGTTGTCCATCTCGCCTTCCTTCTTTCTGGTTGGGACTCAGCCACTTCTAAAGCTTGAAGAGTCCTTACTGGCTCGAGGCTAACCACTTATCCCAGCATGCTTAGCGGTAGCTACCTAGATCTCGTTTGCCACTTGCAGCATCGAGATTGTCTTTTGCTGGCTCAGGCTAAGTAGTGAATTTTTCTATCAATATTTGTTATTGTTTAAGGCTAATAACCTTTAGGATTTAGTGTTTTCTCTTCTTTATCACCCCTATCCTCATTGCTGTTGTTTTTGCTGTTGTTAGGCCATTTTCTCTCAGGCCTTTTCCTGTGTATGTTGTCGGCAGCCCGTTTTTTTATTGAGCGTTACTCTCTTGTTCTATTATCCCTCCTTGCTAAATATGGAGAAGCCGTTTTAGTTAGAGGCCTTCTCCCTTTGTGAGCAGTAGCCATTTAACTTAGAGGCTACCCCCTCCTCTTCTGCCCCTCTTCGTCTTCTTCTTCCAAAAAAAAAACAAAAAAAACTTTTTCCTGTTGTTAGTCTTTTTGTTTTGTGACGTTTATAATGTCTAAAGACATTCCTAAGCAGTCAGGATTCAAGAAATGCAACTCATGTTGCCAAAAAAATGTCCCTTACAGATGGGCACACGGGTTGTGTGTATTGTTTAGGTGCAGTCCACCTGCAGGATTCCTGCTCTGTTTGCCATGCCCTTAGCGCAAGGGTTTTGCAGGAAAGGTGCAACAAACTTATTTTGAGAGGGTTACTGAAACCTCATGTTGAAGTAGTATCAGATACTCAGCTCTCAAAAAAATCTGATGACAATCTGGCATCTTCGTCGGCTCCATCTTTGGTGCCGACAAAGTCTAAATCTAAATCTTCTGAGCGTTTGAAGTGGATTGTTGGCACCAAAGATTCCTTGTCTCCAGCGGCTCCATCTGTGGCTTTGGAGCCATCCGAGACTCACAAAAGATCGAGATCTCCATCGCTAGACCCAGTGAGATCTGTGCCTCAGTCTCCACTTCTGCAGTCACTGGCAGGTAGTCACCGGTCCTCAGCCCACTCCTCTCAATCATCCAGGAGTTTATCGGATGATGATGTGGAGAGAGTGGTGAAGAGGCTCCTCAGGACGCAAGTATTTGCTCAAATGTTGTCAGACCCAGCCCTGAAGGAAGTGGTGCTGTTGTCCAAACCAGTCCCTGTCTCTATTCTTCCTCTGACTCCGTCCGGTTTTCGAGCCAGAGTGCATGGAAGTAGTAGTGGTGGAATCGTCGGTTCTGACAACCCTTGCCTTATCGGTTCCGACATCCACTCCAACCTTCTCGATAGTCGGCTCTGTCGAGGGGTCTGGTCGCAGTGACTCTCTCTTCGGCTCCGAGGGGGGAAGTGGCATCGGACCCTTGTCTGACCCCGCTGTGTCCCTCAGAGCCTCAGCGCAGGTGAGTTTGGCTCCCACATCTGCCTCGGAGCTGTCACCTTCAGTGTGGAGGAGGTTTCCAGGCTCCTCAGAGCCGTAGCCTCCCTCCGTTCTGGCCCGCGGCACCTTTGAGGTTATGAGGTGTGTGCTGTCCACTGAGACAGGCTCACCCTTGGCTCCGGCCCCATTGATACTGGTGTCTGCCTCGGATCTTTCTCTCTGTCCCAAGCTTAGGGAACCGATGCCCCAGGATGCCTCACAGGGTGACCCCTCTTCTTCCGAGACCTCTCCTGAGCATGCCTCAGAGGAGGTTCCCAAGAAGAAGAAATGTAAGAGGAAACATGTGGACTCCTCTAAGTCCATCACTTCTGACACAGACTTCGATGACTCGGAAGGATCCCCATGGCAAACCTCTTAAGATGTCTCATTCTCAGACATCCTGAAGATCCTTAGGGAGAGGAGAAACTGGAAGTCCTTTGCCCCTTCTGAGGATGAGTCCGTGTACCTGGATGCATTTGGTTTCCGACCCTCCACCTCCTGGGTCTCCACCTTTCAACCCACTTTTGTCTGTAGTGAGTCGAAAGGTGTGGAGTGCCAGAGACCATGGAGCCTGTTCTGAGAAGGCCTAACAAGTTCATGACCACACCAGAGGACGAGACCTTTCTCTGTAAAGGTGTGCCAGTTGATGCTATGGTGGTGGCAGCAGTCACCAAGAAGGAACTCGCAGAGACTTCCTCTTCTATCCATCCGCCAAACAAGGAGTCTAGAGCTATGGATAGATATGGGAAGCGTGTTTTCTCTTCAGCGGCCTTTACTCTTCGCTCACTGAACTATTTGACGCATTTCACAAGACTTCAAAGAGATATCCTTAGAGAGCTGGGAGATACCATCCAGGATCCTTCAGCTGATGGAGCGGCTTCCAAGTCGGCTAACTGGCTAGTGACCTTAACCTTCATTTTTAACTCCTCCATGCACCTGATTTCCTATGCAGCTGATGGAGCGAGTAGGGCTGCAGGCATGGGAGTGGCTCTTCGCAGACACTCCTGGATGCACCTTTGTCAATTTGCAGAGCCCTTCAAGTCCTCCATTACGAATGCCCCCTTTGATGGCTCGGCCTTGTTTGGGCCCCAAGTTCGTGAGACTCTTACCAGGAGTCAACGAGTTGGCAAAACTCTCTCTGCCGTAGAGTCCATTTTTCCACTCCATCCCGGCCTTATCGCAAAGGCCAAAAGAGTGGCAAAATGTGGTTCCATAAATCCCAGGAAGCTTCACCGGGCACTCGTGGAGATAATTCCCCCAGGGGCAGAGGGGGAAATAATAACGGGAGATGCTGACTTCACAGCAGGGGGGGTCCGCAACAGGGCAACAGCAATACATTCTCTGCCAGGCCTTTACAAAATCCCTGAAGGATTGTCTGGCTGCCCACCTCTGGAGGCAGTCGGGGGCAGAATATCACTCTACCCAAGAGCCTGGCAAGATATAACAGAAGACGTGTGGGTATGGTGCATAATATCCAGGGATTACAAAATTCCCTTTTCCCAAACACCCCCAAGAAGTCAAAAACCATCAATCCCAGATGTTCCACCCAATCTTCGAGATCAAGCAGCCTTAGAAGTAAAAAGCTTGCTGCAAAAAAGAGCCATTCAGGAAGTCCCCACAGACGAAATAGAATCCGGAACTTACTCAAGGTTCTTTTTAGTTCTGAAAAAGACAGGGGACTGGATACCTATCGTGGATCTCAGCAAGTTAAACAGGTCAGTAAAGAAGACCAAGTTCTGGATGGTGACACTGCAGTCCATTCTACCCTTATTGGGCCAGGACAATTGGATGTGCTCTATCGATCTCCAGGATGCATACTACCATATAAAAATGGACAGGCAGTCCAGGAGTCATTTACGCTTCTGGCTGGGAGCCAGTCATAACCAGTTCAGAGCTCTGTCCTTTGGTCTCACCACAGCCCCCTGGGTGTTCACCAAATGCATGGCAGTAGTGACAGCTCACCTGAGACGTCTGAGATTCCAGGTGTTTCCTTATCTAGACGACTGGTTCCTCACTGCCACCACTGAGCATCATCTCTTAAGGAACAAGAACCACACGATTCACACTTGTGCACATCTAGGAATTGCAATAAATTACGAAAAATCTGCCTTGTTGCCCTCTCATTGTATTACTTTCATAGGTGCTCAACTAAATACAAGAGACATGATAGACAAGCTCCCACACGAAAGGGTGTTTGCCATTCGTCATCAGGTCTCTTCTCTTGTCAAAGTCAAAGTTTCAGGCATGGTTAGTCCTAAAGCTGTTGGGTTTGATGGTGGCTGCCTTTACTCTAGTCCTGTTAACTCGTTACCATATGAGAATTTTGCAGTGGCTCCGCTTCACTCAGTGGTCGTATCAGGATCTACCAATGTCACACATGATCTTAATCATGGATGCTTGCAAGAAAGATCTACAGTGGTGGCTCCACTCTCCCCTAGTCACTCTGGGCAGACCCTTTGTAGCTCATCATCTGTGCCACAGTGACCATGGACACTTCCCAGATAGGGTGGGTGGGGGGCATTATCTGGGACAGACAGTCCAAGGAACTTGGCAACCTCACAAGTACCATTTGATCATCAATGTCCTGGAGATGAGAGTGGTGGTGTTGCAAGCACTTCAGGACTCTCTTCCCTTGGGCTATATAGCAATTCAGATGGACAACATGTCAGTAGTGTGGTACATCAACAAACAAGGCGGAACCAAATCTTACCCCTTGTGTCGGGAGGCCCTTCGAGTATGGCAGTGAGCGATTTCCTCTCAGCATTTTCTGGCTGCAGCACACATCCCGGGGAAGTCCAACATGATAGCAGACAAGCTCAGCAGGGCAATTTTCATGCCCCATGAGTGGTCTCTGAAACAAGATGTGGCAGATATGATCTTCCACAGATGGAGCCAGCCATGCTGCGATCTTTTCACCTCACACCTAAACAACAAATGCAGCAGCTACTTTTCCCTAGTTCACCCACCGGGACGGTCACCCAGTGATGCACTTATCCATGATTGCCTCCACCCCCCCAAAACAAATGACATTGATCCCTTTACAGCACCAATTTCAAAAATTTTGGACTTCCTGGCCGCAAGCTTTGAGAAAGGAGCAGCGACTGCTATGATTCGAGTTCAACTGGCTGCTATTTCCAGTTTTCATGTGGGTCTTATGGGTTCTAACGTCATGTCCCACAAGCTATGTAGGGCCTTTTTAAAAGGTGCTGCTCTATTAAGGCTTCCCATCTGAGAACCTCTCCATCCTTGGGATTTAAATTTAGTGCTAGTGGCTCTAATCCTCCCTCCCTTTGAACCAGCCGCTTCTTGTCCTCTTAAATTCATATCATGGAAGACTCTTTTCCTGATTGCAATTACATCAGCTAGATGGGTTTCCGAGTTACAGGCACTTTCCCTGTGCCCTCCTTATATGATTTTTCACAAGGAAAGTGTATCTCTGAGAACAAATTCTTCTTTCTTACCAAAAGTCTGTTCAGAGTATAATTTGAATCAGTCCATTGAACTCCCTTTATTCTTTTGAAATTATGGCAACAAGGCAGAGTATAAGCTACATCAAATGGATTTTAATAGGCAGTTACAAATTTATCTTCAAAGAACCAAGGACATCAGAAAATCAGATCAGCTGTTTGCATCCTTCTTGCAGAGTAAGCAAGGCTCACCAGTTTCCAAAATGACCTTGTCAGAATGTCTGTCTGATACTATTACTTAATGCCTGTGCGTCTCGGAATGTGTCTGTCCCGGGAAAGGTAAGGGGACACTCTACAAGGTCCTTGGCTACCTCCATAGCTTTTCATACCAAGCTTCCATTAGATACTATTTGTGCAGCAGCAACATGGGCTACTCCCCATACCTTCATTAATCATTACAAAGTAGACATGGCCTCTCAGAACAGGGCATCTTTTGGTTCCACAGTTCTGAAGTTTTTTTTCCAGTGAGCCATCCAGGATTTAGGTGCTGGGGACACTGTCCCAACCATAAAGACGTTATGTTTTTACCATAACGTTCCATGTTTGTTGTCCTGTATCTCGTCTTCCTTCTTGCATCCCTCCCTCCTTCCCCCATCCTGGAAGATAAAGAGTAATTTCCTTTTTGGCTGTTTTGGCTGAGTTTCCTTTAACTTTCAACTTTTTGTTTACTCCTTGTCACCTTTGTTCTGTTGTTCTGGTACAAGGAAGCAGTATTGTTTAGTTACCTCCTTTATTTGGTAAATTATAGTTCTCCTATCTAGTGGCTAGCTCTCACAAACGAGATCTGGGTAGCTACCACTAAGCATGCTAGGATAAGGGGTTAGCCTCGAGCCAGTAAGGACTCTTCGAGCTTTAGAAGTGGCTGAGTCGGAGCCGAGATCGGCTCCGAACCCAACCAGAAAGAAGGAAGGCGGGATACAGGACAACAAACATGGAACGTTGTGGTAAGAACATAACTTATTCTTTTCATTTATGTAACTGTATGATTACCACTGTCATAAGTAATGATTCAATAAATATGTTCCATGTTTAATAAACAAAGTAGTATACTTTTCTACAGTTCTCAGGGCAGTTTGTTCCCTTTTCTGCATTTTCTTTTATCGAAGTTGGTTGTCCTACCCCTTCCCTTTCTTGGCAGGTCCTTTCAAGTTATTTTGCATTTATTTGGCAGTTATTTGATATTTAGGATCCTTTCTCAGGATTCAGGTATGTAATTTTTTTTAATTTTAGTTTTACTTGGGTGCAGTCATTGCTTCCTTTTGGTAGTTTTATTAATGCCTTTCATGGTACAGAACTTCTCTGGAATTTTTGCTTGTTCTTGCTCCATTTTAGCAGTTGCCAATTTTGCTGAGCCTTTGAAATTGTCAGAATTGATTGTGCAAGTGCTTTTGTGATGAACCATCACTGGACCAGTAATCAAGGAGCCTCAGTCCTCACCACTGGCACCTGTTGAGGGATGTTCAGTGAGAGGATAACAGATACTCACAGAGTATTTTCAGATGCAGCTGTCTGCATCAAGTGCAATTTTCATTAAGAACACACAGAGATCACAGTCAGTCCAGGGCAGGTTTCTCCCTCTTCCTCCAGATCCCTAATAAGACTGGCACAGCTGTAGAGTGGAGATCTTAGCTGATTGACCAAGCCAAGACCTCAAGCACCCTCTCTATCCAACTAGTGCTTTGTGTCCTTGCCCAAGCAGCTGACACACACAAACATACACACAAACACACACACACACACACACACACACACACACACACACACACACACACACACACACACACACACTCTTTGAGGTTTGATTTACACACAGACACAAACACACACACACACACACACACACACACACACACACACACACACACACACACACACACACACACACACACACCAACATGCACCTGGGAAAGGCTGGCAGAGCTTTACTAGCTATACCCCCTTCTGCCCAGGCTATAAGGTAGTTTCCACTGCCACCAGGCACTCCTTGACAGCTACTTTAAGGCTTTCCCAAGAGTACCTAATATACTGAGTGATATTAATATTAATACAAATGGTAGTTTGACCAAGAGCAAGGCTGTTAGGAGTGGCCCCCACAGTGTCACCAAATAAATAAGCAAGTACTCTCAAAACGTATATATCCCTATACAGATCATCCACAATGAAAGTTTTAAATATATTTAAAAATAAATAATAACAGAATAAGACAATACTAGATGTATATTCACAGTGACATCAGAGTTCAGAATCACAAGAAATATTTAAAATAACACTGTGTTACAAGCTCACACAAATAAAGAAAAACAAAATCTAAATTAAGCTTCACTATAGTCCTGACTGTATCTAAGAGAATTAATGTAACCTAAGAACTTACTAATAGAGCAAGCCAGGTGTGGTGAATGGATCTCCTAGTTGTTGTCAGGTCCAAGACAGACTGCAGAATGCTCTGTCTCATTATGAGACTTCTCAAATTAATATCTGAAATATTACTGCTGGGATAGCTTGCAGAATTACATAATTTCTTATCATCTGACTTCTCATTCCTAGATGAAACTCCCCACTGCTGGAAGCTGGCTGTATTTAGCATCTACCTGTACAAATACATACATACATTCAGATCTTTGGCAGATGCTGGAACTGGAAGTCATAAAACAATTGCATTCCTTCATGCTTTCAGAAGTAGTAATTTGTTCACTTCAAAGACAATACAGAAAGCCTCTTAGTACAGACATTGTGTCTCTAGCTGCATTGAAAACTTGAGAGAGAGCCTATAAAGTAATTTAATTTCAGCTATTATTCTGAAGGTTGATCGACTGCAATTAGCCCTCCGGTTTCCTCTGTTAAAATATACATTTAAACAGTTAAAATAGTGTATGTACATTTGCGTTCCCTTCCAGTAGGGCACACTGTGGATACATTTTAAGCACAAGCACTGCACAAAATACTTTTTCAACACAAACATCTGTACAATGCAGTTTGATGTACACATGACATACAGTTCTAATACGTTTGTAACACAAGTGTCTTATAACATACATTTCTAATTCATTTGTAACAGCAGCATCTTGTATAAATTAGTTTGATATTCAGAAATGACATATAATTATTTACAAAATTCCAACTAGCTGTGCTGGGAGTATCTCCTTTCGTCACAGCTTTATAGGCAGTTCATTGTGTTTTTCTGAATTTTAAAATTAAAGCAATCAGCATCTACATTCATGGATTTGATACCTTCCTTGTTGATGTAGATAGCCTCAGAGCTTGGGGTTAGCCTCTTGGCATAAATGCCAGGAATGACTTGCTTGGGCAATTGCTAATTTTGATAGGATCAATGTTTCAGTCAGTGATGCAGAGGCCATTGATATCAACCTTGAGATTGAACGGTTTTGGCCTTGATGTTTGGGGTTGGAGCTGTATGGAAAGAGTCGACAATGTTGGCTACAGCATTTTTAAACTGTGGCTCTAGGTGCACAGTTCTGTCAACCTCAGACAAACCTGCTGTCCACCAGATACGGATTCTAGAGCAATGGTTAGGTTCACAAGGCATATTTGTGCATCTTCCTCCCCCTCCTCTCTGGGGGCAGAAACTGTATTTCACATATGCTGCTATTCCTTTAAGAGCTATCTGATAAAATGGGCCAGTCTTTGGAAGACATGCCTATGGTGTATTTGAAAAATCAAACTACAGTCTCACTTGGTGACAGTATCGATCATAACTAATCTGATGATGCATATTGGTCATAATTCAACAGCTGGTGCAACAACTGCATTGGACACTACCATGACCATGCTCTGATATGCCTGACTACATCTTACTGATTTTGTCAAGAATTCTAAGGTGACCATTCTAAATGCTCCTTTTTATGGCCCAGTTCTTCTTTGTCTGTCTGTCAAGATTCACATGTCAGTACTTGCAATAAACCAGAGGAGTCAGGATTTTTCATTATGCAGATGACAGCTCCTCCTTGGAGAAGAAGAGCAAAATCTGTCTGTACTGTTGGTGTGAAGTTTTACACTCCTCAGTGTCTGTTCTCCAAAATTCAGTAGAGTCAACATCAGCTTAGATTATGGCATGGTCAACAGCAACAGAATAAGAGTTTCTGGAAAGAACTAACAGGACTACCACAACTTGCAGAACAGCCACCAACCCAGAAAAGGCAGTCATTGGCAACAAGGGGACTGCTGTAATCCACCAGTATCTGAGATCTTGCCAGGCTGTCTCACTCTAGAGGCAGTCTGAGGTCATTTATCCTTGCATGGATGGCGAGCATGCAAGACAGGTGAGTAATAACAGTGACATATAGAAGTTATACAATACCCTTTCTAATGCCACCCCACCCCTACTGTGTCCCATCATGGAACATCCTGCATCATAAGAAGAATGTGGCATGAAAAGATGTTCCATGTCTTGTGTAGAAACAAGCCATCCCATGAGGTCCCACCAGAGAAGAAAGGATAAAGTTTTTCCTACAGGTTCTTTTTAGTTTCAAAAGAAACCAAAGTACTTGGGTCCATTCTTGCTGGCAGCATCCTAAACTAATTCATCCCAAAGAAATCCTTTTGCTGGTAATGATCATGTCTTCCGTTTCTGTCCAATAGAGACTGGATGTGCTTATTGGACTTCCAGGACACCTACCGCTACATAAAAATTACAAAGGAATGCAAGAGATTTCTTTGTATCTACATTAAAGCCAGTCATTACCAGTTTATATTTCCCTTTGCTTTCACTTCAGCCTCCATATTGTTTACCAAGTACATATCAGTGTTTGCAGTGAACCAGGGTCTGCAGGGAGACAAGATTTTTCTTTAATTGGATGACTAGTTCCTCCCTGCCCTGATGAGGAAAGACCTATTTTCTCCAATGGAGTGTCTTCTCCATATGTTCCAATCCATGAGGCTCACAGTGTATAATGCAAAACTCCAATTGGATTGCACTGAGTCTCACAGATTCTCACTTCTGCTCAGATGCCTAATACCTGAAAACTTAAGCAAATTAACATGTTTTTCTCTTTGGGCTACTGCCAAAAGTTTGTATTCATTCATTGATCCAGTATAGGCTATCCTGGACTACCTCTGTCAGGTGTTTGATTCTGGATTGAGTCCTTTTTTCATTAATGCGCATCTAGCAACACGATCTGTCATCAGGAAGCTAGTTTTTCATTGCTTACTTCCCTATTGGTTTGTAAGACCTTTCTGGTAAATACTTTCCTAATCATACTCCGTCATGAGCTGTTGTATCCTTCTGATGGCACAGACTTGTAATTACATATCAAAATACATTAGAAGTGTTAGTGAAACAGCAGAGTTTGAGTAAATAGATAATATCTTAGAAGCAATTTCAGTCTGAGACTAGATGTCTGTTAAGTGGTGTCTTAAAATTATGTTTTGGGTTTGTTTGATGACTTGCCAGTGAAAGGTGATTCTAAGAAGAATAGAGAGTGTGTGTGTGTGTGTGTGTGTGTGTGTGTGTGTGTGTGTGTGTGTGTGTGTGTACTGCTTCATTAAGGTGTTAACAGTCGACATCTTTGGTCATAAGAAAAATTAATGTGGGCATTTCTTAGATGGATCATGTATAAGGACCCAATGACACAAGTATAAACAGTGTTTGGAGTCACAGAGGGTTTCCCAGTGGATTAGGTGAGCATCACTGTTCAGCTCTGAACCCACTACTGTTCATACTATTTAATTACATGAGCAAACACGGTGAAGGGAATAGACCCAAAATCATCTTCAGAAAATTGTTTTCTTCTTTCCTACACAAGTAGGAAATTCTCTCAAGAATGTATCTTAAGCTTTGCATTGTTTCATTTATCTCAAGAATGTATCTTATACTTTGTATTGTTTTCTTATTTGGAACTTTTCTCTCTGAACCTCATCTGAAAATGATAAAAAAAACTGTTGTATGCAGACAATAATACACGTAGACTCTGAAAATGAACTTCAGTAAATGATATGTGGAATGTATGCAAAACTGAAGGTACATGGTATGTAACTGAGTACAGATAAGACAGTTGTCATGTCAGTAAATGGGAGAATGAGAAGATGATGAAAACTGAGATAGAAGAAAAAATAGTAGAACAGGTTCACAGAGTCAGTTATCTGGGAAGGATGGTTTGAGGAGAAGGGAAGTCTAACTGAGGAGGTCAAAGCTAGAATCATATGGGGCTGCAGTCAAGTGGCATAGAGTGCTATGGGTAGTTTCTGGCAGAAGAATGCCTAAGAATCTGAAATGTTAGGTATACAAAACAGTGCTGTGACCAGTACTTACGCATGGTACTAAAACTTGGGAAGTGAAGACAGCACAGTCGAAGAAGCTAGAGGTGATAGAGATGAAGTGCCTGATATATGTAGTGAGATGCATACTGTGGGATAGATGAAGAAATTGTTGACATTAGAGCAAAGGCCAAAGTAGCTTGAATTGCAAAAAAAGGTCATAGAGAACAGACTATGTGTTTCAGATACTTGTGTAGGGAAGCAGAAGCAATTTGGTGAAGAACATTTGGAAAAGACATGAAGAAGGTAAGAGGAAATTAAGACATCCAGCAAAGAGATGAATGATTTGTTTAAGAGAAGACCTGCTAAATTCAAGCAGGACTGTTGAAAAGAGTAGGGGGCTGGCACTGATTTGAGGGACATGGCAACAGCAGATGTCAACTCTGACCCCAGGTAGAAAATGGGTAAAAGGGGGTTGTGTATGATCTTTGATAGACCATCAACAGATGTTTTCTAAACTTAAGCCAGAGACTCTTTCTTAATGAAGCACTATGGCAGGTTGTGACAGGTTGTGACAGAGTCTAAAGGCAAATTTAGCAGTTTTACTAATTTAGTAAACTGAGTACAGTGGAGACTAATAAGAATGTTAGGTGCATACAAAGAGCTTGAGCATAGAAACAGCTGTTTCTAAAAGATTTGTGAAAAATCTGTCACAAAATGCTTTGTTGTATAAAGAAGAATTTTGTTTTATACATCTGATCTGACTTGAATATCAGGTTTCAGTTGTGTTATTGAGGGCACCTTCCATTAGTTTTATTAAACTAACAACCTTAGTGGGATGGTTGTCATAAGACAGTAAGTTGGAGATTGGTAGTTGTACTAATACTGCTTAGTCTAAAAAATATGTTTTTTAGATTTAGAAATTGAATTGCAAACAAGAATCTAAAAAATCCAGATCAGGTTAAGACTGGCTTTGAAGTATTGAAGAGGTATCAGTGACCATGGAGGTTGTGTAGAATAGTGTAGACTTAACTGCATACTGAAAAAGTTTGGCCTCATCCACAATGAGATGATGTACTGTTTTTTCTACTTCCTCCCCTAAGACCTTGCCTGATGGCTCCTCTACCTTTGCTCATTTGGGCCATTCATTCCAGTACAGCAGGAGCTGGGTTTATTTGGGCTATTAAAGAGGTATTTATTCCTGCTTGGAATCCATAATTGTCCTTCCATTCACTGACAAGAGTCAGGTGGTAGGGGAACAGGCCAATTTGCTGATCTTAGGAGGCAGCCTGCTCTCTTGCCTTGGAAGCACCCACCCACACCGGATGGCTTTTGCATGCCCACAGTCACTGTCTCTGAAGGGGAGGCATGCCTCCACATGTCATTTCCCTTCAGCTGCATAACACAAATGCACTAATAACAACCTGGGCTCATTCAGATAGGAAGTCCTCTCGTTGAACACCAAGTGCTCCCACTAGGTGTTACACGTGTGGTGAGCCAGACCAAAGTAGGTGAGCTTGCAGTGGTCTCTCAATCCCATGCTTCCCAGCTAGCTTCTACAGGCAACTGAGAAGCTAATTGAACTCAGGTCATCTGCAGGAGTACTCAGGACTTTCTCCCACTCTACTGCAGAACTACTGAGATGACATAATTTTAATAAAGACAGAAGAGAAGAGGGGACCAAGTACTCATCCTTAAGGGCACATAGTAGACTGATCATGGGGATTACATAATATCTTTCCATTATGCTTCCTGTCTTGTTTTCAAGGTAGCTTGAGAATTAGTGAATATTTTAGGAGAAAAACACACCCAACGAAGTGGTGGCAATGAATATGCTAATTAATTGTGTCAAAGTCCATTAACTCATTCACTCCAATGGAACTCAGGAAGTTTGCACTGTAACTTCCAATAAGTCTTCTGACAGAATCAAATTATGTGCTCATATTTCAAACAAATGTTCATATCTCTGAAACCATAGGAATTATGAAAGAAGTATAAATGGCAACTTTTCAGCACAGGCAATTTTTATAGTGGTAGTATTCTTTAGGTTCTATGTCTTAAACCAAATTTTATAAGTCACAGTAAACACAGTAACTATTACATTTGTAATATTTTGTAAACAACTTAAAATATCTCAGCAATCACAAGTTAAGCACATACTGTCAGGAACATTTTATTCATCTAGCTGAGAGCTTCAGTTTGAGGCTAAGGAGTTCTGCCTGTGTTACCTGGTTGTTGAGATATTTAGAAAATGTGAAATTTATATCTATATAAATTAATATAATAAAAACAACAGTTGATATCTACTTACCTACACTAGACAGAGGCCAAATGTTAATGCAGTTGAGTTTGATATTGTGTAAGCTTTAAGATGAAATCTATTAAAACCTTGTATATAGCATGGTTTTGGAATTATTGATGCAAATATGAACAAGCAAGATTTGATGCCTAGAGGCATCAGTAGAAGTTAACTGCAGATGCACCTGGAGGCGTCACTCGGATGTAGTGATTTAATACATTTAAGAAGAGTTCTTCATAGACACCATCTGTAAGAATAGTAAAATACAAGAATGAGAAGACACCACTGTCACTGCTGTACACATTCAAAAGAACCACCAGGAGTTGATTTTAGCGCTTTCGTTCCTTTTGCTACCAGAGCTTCATCAGAAATAAAACTTCAATATACAATCACATTTTAAATATCCACTTCAAGTGACATCATCAAAGTACAATAATCAGTTAAAAAAACATTAACTAAATTAATTAAATACAGTAGTCAAACCTCACTATTACCCTTTGTGAAGCAACTTATACATCAATCCAAATATTCTATACTTTATACTTTAAAAGTCTTTTTATAGAAATTGTTTCATTTATTCCAGGCAGAACATCTGCTCTTAAAAATACTTGCCATTTAAGTTCTACCATTTCTAAAATTTTATTAAACTGATCTATGAAACTTCTTGTATTTGTAACACTAAATAATAAAATGTATGAAATTGCTCACAGCACATGCTGTGTCTTGCCAAGGCATTATTCAAATCTTTGTTTTTAATTGCTCTAAAGTGTTCTCTCATATAACATCCTAGGGCCTTTGTGGTTTTACCTACATAAAAATTAAAACAAGAACTGCAAATGGCTAGGTATACTAAACCTGTGCTTTTACAATTATATCTATCTTTTTGTTCAAATAGATATTTACAATGCTTGAAGAAAAACGTGCTTTCTGGGTAATTCAATCTGCATAACGTACATCCCCCAAAGGGATACATACTAGTTGTCCATTACTACAACCATTAACTAATTTGGTGCTTTGTTCCAAAAGACTTTTTAAATTAGATTTTTTTATTAACAAATGTTGGCTTAATACCTATTTTTTTCACTTAAGTCTTTATTACCTAAGGTAATCCTCCAATTATTTTCAATAAATTTCTTAAGTTCATCCACTTCCACACACATAGGTATTGGGAATGCTAGATGCTTGTTCTTATCTTTCTTATTTATTAAATCTTGATCTGATTTTGGGGTGAACCCCGACAAGAGAATAGGCGGAAATTTAACTTCTCTCTGATTAATAACTTCTTTGGCTATTTTCCTAAGGTTAATTTCTGGATAACTTGTCCATGTAAACATGCTAATTAAATTGTCAACCTCTTTCAAAAAAACCTTGGTATTGCAAATAATACGACTGAGTCTAATTACCTGGCCCCTAAAAGTATTGAACTTCATAAAGGTGGGATAGGAACTAGTAAAGTGCACATAATTATTACTAAAAGACCATTTCCTATAGACGTTACTGCTAAAAGTTTTGTTAACAAAATCACAACTAAGCTCAATATCAAGGAAGTTAACTCTAGTGCCTGTGCTATTAACTTCAAAATGTAACCGTCTAACGCTGTCATTCATTTGTTTAATAAACTCATCAAATTTTTCTTTACTACTTTTCCCAATGAAAAATAAATCATCAGTATATCTCCGATAATACAAGATATACATAAATAAAGGAAGATTAATTAAAAAATGAGTTTCCCACCAGCACATTACCAGGTTTGCAAAAGAAGGAGCAACCTTGGTCCCCATAGCTATCCCTGACGTTTGTTGGTAGATAATAGACTCAAATTCAAAAAGTTGTTACTAAGAATTAAATCCAATAATACACTAATAGTTTTAGGATCTAACAAAAGATTACCTGTGAACTTATTTAAAAAAAAGTTCAACAAATTCTATTCCTTCAGCTTGATCTATTGAAGCGTAAAGAGTATTTACATCTACTGTACAAAGCATAACTTCTTCACCTTCAAAAACATATTTATTTATTTGGTCTAAAAATAACCAATAATCTTTCAAACAATATTTGCTATTTTGTACTACTGGGTTTAAAAAACTATCAAGTAATGAAGAGATGTTAACTGTTATATTCCGTGGTGAAGATACGATGGGCCTCAAGGGGGTGTTTGTTTCATTCTTATGGATCTTTGGGATCCCAAACAAAAAAACAAGCTCAGGTTGTTCAGTAATGCAGAAATTATACATATCTAAAGTCAAACAGTTTTGATGTAATAACTCAAGCAAGGTCAAGTCTCTAAACATGTACCTTTTCCAAAGAAAAGCTTTAGTAACCACTTTATAACAACTGCCATCGTTCAACTTTGCTTGCATTGATGTCACATAATCTGCATTAGTCATAATAACTAAGCCATTCTCGGTATCCACCTTCATTTATCTATTTTTGTCATGCTTTATTAAATTGTTGAGAGCTGTAAAATATTCTTTATCAAGATTATATGTTACCCTTGGTTTCCACCCCTACATTTAGATCTAAATAGCAATTCATAAATGCTGTCTTCACACATTTTATTAAACACATTTAAAGTGTTTAATAATGGAGGATTAACTGTGCTATGTTTCTTTAAACCATGCTTGTAAGAATAATCTACGTCCTTAATTATATACTTTAAGTTTAACTTTCTAATAGTTTGTTTAAAGTCAAAAATCATATCAGTAAGAACTGCGTGATGCATTGGAATAAAGTTTAGACAGTACCTTTAATTCAGCATTTGTAAAAACTGTATTCGTCAAGTTGAAAATATGCCAAGCATAAGTTAGCGGTTCTTCCCCTTCATTTTTGTTTTTGGTCGCATTGTTTTATCTCCTTTGGGAGATGAAAAAACTGCATTAGAGTTGTTATTCTCTTTTTCTTGAGTCACTAATGTAGTCACACTAATTTCCTCATCAATTGAAGAAGTAGAAGGTACCACGCGACCAATATTGTTAGAAGTATCACTCTTTTCAGCTTCGGAAGAAAGCTGGTCGTTTCTCCTTCCTTGAGGCACGTCATTACCCTCATTGGCAGAAAAAGAGTCCAATTGGTCGAGCCTACGACTGGTAGGACTGGTAGGACCTGCACTGTTGTATCTCTTAGCATTCTGATTGGAGGTTTTCACTGCCAATCTTTTAATGATAAAGGCTTGTTGGTTAGAGTACGCTTCACATAGAGTAATAGTGAGGTTTGACTGCTGTATTTAATTAATTTAGTTTATGTCTTTTTAAATTATTATTGTAATTTGATGATGTCACTTAAAGTGGATATTTAAAGTGTGATTGTATTTTGAAGTTTTATTTCTGATGAAGTTCTGGAAGTAAAAGGAATGAAAGAGCTAAAAATTGACTCCTGGTGGTTCTTTTGGATGTGTATAGCAGTGACAGTGGTGTCTTCTCTTTCTTGGTTTTTAAGTTTCTAAGTGATTTTGTTTTGGTGATCTGTAAGAATAGTGTTTCACTGACACCACCTGAACTAAGATTACCATGCAAATACTCTATAAAGTCATAGAGAGAAATTGTATTACTGTGTCTTGTCTGTAACTTATGCTGAGAGATGAAGATTAGGTTGCATTGTTTTAGATTCTGTAAGAGTTGTGTGGGATACATTTTTCCAGAATCTTTGACAATAAATAAAGAAGAGCAGTGACAGAGGAAGTTCATTACATAAATGTCCACTGAATGACTAGGGTAGTTTTCTAGGGTTTTGATACATGGTGCTCATTGATAGAATGTTGGTGAAAATAGAAATTGCCTGGATTTGAAATTGCTTCTAATGCTAGCTTTAGGTATTTGATTAAAAGACCATCAGCTGCAGCTGAATAAGGTTTCAGATTCTGTAGAGGCTTCTGGAAGAGGGTTGAGGAAACAGGTTTAAGGTTTTGTAGAGAGGTAATATTTGAAGGGTGAGTAGTCACATTATTGATAGTGGTGGGGGCTGAAGTGGATGATTTGCTTTTTGTAAAATTACTTCTAAGCGGGTGGACTGTGGAGAGAGATTGGACTGAATTGCTTGGCCTCGGTTCAGAAACAGGATGTGCTGTACCAGAATGCCACTGTGTTGAGCTTGTAATTTTTATTTTCTATGTAACATTGCTTTGATTTTGTTTGGTAGTTCATTATATTTAGCTAGGTTTATGACAGATTTGTGTTGATGGTATAATTTTCAGGCATGATTATGTGGCATTATTAAGGACTTAATTTTTAACTTACCAATATGATTTCTAATAGGTAATAGGATACCGCTGAACTGTACAACAGGTGTAAGTTAGTAGGGTTCAGCCATAAGCCATGTTTAGTTAAATTGTTTGAGGGCAATCACAAAAATAGATAGCTTCATTCTTTCATATATCTTGAGAGGCTATAATGGGCTGATTTTGTGGAATTTACTATATGCCCAAAAGATAAAAATTAGAACATACTTGCTGAAGGAGTCGGCCATTATGCCAGCAGTGTTGAAGTTATGGGGATCAGTGATGACTGTCCAGTCTAGGTTGCTTTCTTTATTAGTTGGACTTATTAGTCCTTATGTTTAGTATGATGAGTTCTGCCAGGTTACTTAGTTGGGCAGATGGGTGGGTGTAGATGTCAGCTCAAGATCTCCAGTCATTACCAAAATCACCCCATATTATTATGCATGTCCAAGTGTAAGCTTTTTGGCAATATTATTTGTTATGGTTATAAGGAGTCATTCTCTTTGCTCTGCTATGGGAAGTTGTAACAGGAGAAGGGAACATGTCAGGGTGTCATTGTAGATTATGTGTACACAAGTTGCACTGTTATATGAGAAAATAGCTGGAAGGAGGTTCTCAGCATCTTTTATGTGTGGGTGAAGCTCACAACTGCAATAGTTAATATAAGACTACCATACTTTAAGGTGCAGGCATGTGTTTGTAGACATTATTTCTAAGACAGTTATACAAGGAGTGGATGAGAAAGCATGCATTACTGAGAAATGAAAACTAGTCAGAAGGTATTCAAGTTGTTATAGCTCATTTTTAGGTATCCCACTGTCTAGATTTGTATACTCTGTTTACTTTTTGGACAACCAGCCGATGATATAATTACTGAACAAAAAAGGTGAGACCAGATCATCATCCAAGGAACACTTCCGTGCTTTTCAAAGGAAGTTCCTTTTCTTAATTAATTATAACTGATATATAATAAGAATCCATTATTGAATAATTCAAAAACATTTTCATGCACAACATAAACAGTGTACATAAGGAATGAAAAAAAAAGAAGATAGAAAAAATAGTATACGTAAAATCTAATGGCACAGTGATCAGACCTGTATCAGATATTGTCATCTTCTGTTTCAGATGCAACCACAAATTTCATATAGCAATCCCACCATTCCTTCAGGAGAAATTCTGCAACAGGAGTATCTTTCCAGTGGACCAGAAAACAGTATTTAGTTGATATAGAAGACAGTATAATAGACCTTTAGTCAGAAATGCCATAATTGTTGCTTCAATCTAAAATTAATTTTACAGATAGGCACACTGAACAGAAATATTCCACAATGGTTAGATTAACCTTACTATATATTATCACTAACTATAGATTTGAGAACATGCCCAGCAACAGTAACCGACGTTTGCTTATACTTTTGAACAATTCCAACACAGAGTTTTACTTTTATAGTCCATGAGTTATAAAATGTGAAAAAAAATATATAACAAAGAAAACATTTAATTGAGTGATTGTATTGTGTGGAGCTAATAATTCCAGACATGTTCAGAAAATATCCAACTACTTGTCAAATGAAAAATGAGTATATAGCACACTTAACCATCATGGCATCCTAGGAAATTTGGGTGCAAAATCAAACTTTTAAAAGCTTGTATTCTATAGCAGTGACCATTTTTTACATAGAGTAAGTGAAACTAAAGATACATTGTGTCCTTAACCATACCAAAATACATATAGCTTCCATTTGAGGGTGGTGAAAATATGATTAACATCATCCCCCAGTTCAAGCCATGTAATCAAAAGATGATTATGTAGCATGAGTTGTATTACTGGGCAAAACTGTACTAAAAAGTTGAGCCATGGCGTAAGAAATGCAGAAAAAACCCCAGGCCAAGTATCATAAGAGGTCTTTTTAAAGAAGAAACAATATATTATCTCTACCATAATTCTTGTACATCTACCACTCATTGAGCAGGAAATGCAGGCATTGTCCTTGATACATGAAATTGTAATAAAAAAATAAAAACAAATTATTTTTTATGTTGCTGCAAGGGGCAAGGCCTCTTGCATCCACCCCCCTGCTAAATAAATATGCCATATCCGAGATTGCACTACATTGAGGAAAACAGTAAATTTCCCGTTCCACACTGTACCACAATCTCCATTCAAAATATTAAAAATTTCAAAACTTCGATCTTATCGTCTTCAACTATTTGCAGTTCAAAGTTTTGAAACTTCAAGCTTGTGAAGAGAATCCATATATATCACTAAGGGGCTATATTACAAAGTTATTAAATTCAAAAATGCATAGGACACAAAATATTTCCTTAAATTAGGAATATTACAGTTAGATCTCTTAAAGGTGTCCTCCATGAAGTACAAGGGTTTCATCCTTTGTATTATCTGGAATGGATTTGTTCAAGGATTCAGAGGGAGAAAGGAGATCTGCAACTTTCTTAGTGGAAATAGGTACAATGGTAAAAAATATATATAAATAACACTTAACAGCCCCAAGTAAGGAGAACACTTGGTTTGATTCCAAAAGGTGAGCAGTATAATAATTCCTTAAACATGTAAATTATCTTACAACAGGAATTTCACATTCGTATTCATTCTTGGATTGCTGTACAATATGTAAAATTTAAGTTAGCGTATCCTGAACCACCAGCATTTAAAAAATCAACTCCTGAACAGGAATGGTGCAACAGTGATCCTGTGAATGACACTGAGTTTAATCTACAACTTCAGGAGGATTTTTACAAGGACTAGCAGCCACCAAGGAGATTGCCGAGGTTACAAGAGAACTAATGTTTGAAAGTGAGAGAAGAGAATGACAATTGGGTTACAGTTTCCTACAAACATCTGAACCCTTGACTGAAACTGCAGTGAGGGAAAGGGACAGAACAGGGTTGGCCCACTAATTACCAACTCGCTACCAACTCACTTGCTTGAGAGGATTTAACAGGTACTGTGTTTGAACATAAGGGCTATAAAATATATAATTATATTAATTTATAGTTGACTCCTGTAAATGGAAAATTATTCCTAAATGGTTTTACCTTTTTTTTCCATATAATGAACCTAACTTAGGTGACACATTACTGGAGTTAAAAATGTATACTCACAAATTTAATTTAAGGTTATTTTTAGTAATCATCTGTGTTGTTCAAACAACATATTTTTTATCTAGGAAAATGTACCTTTAACCCTCCTCTTGTCCCGTTTGAGTCATTATTTCAGAAGTTATGTGAAGCAGATGTTCACTTGCTTTCTAAGAACAAAAATGAAGAAACTATTTTCATAATCTTTTACATGATAAGAAAAGGTTGTTGCATAACTTGAGAGAATAGCAATTTTCATGTAATGAAACCAGACAAGGGGGGGGGTACTGTTATTATAGATAATTTTATGTATCTACAGAAAATGTTTATTTGAATGATGGTTTATTTTTTTAGTGCGCATAAATGGAATTAATATTCCTTATCATGGAATAGAATTATTACTTGACGAAATAGCATTGGATTATAATTTTCCTCTACAATTGATAAATTAGCTCAAGGTTAAGAATCCTTTGATACCTAGTATTTTTGTTATACTCAAGTACACGGATCTATTGCTGACTCCCCACTAAGATCCACTGTAGCAGCAGGAGGGAGTAAAACTGACCCAGTAGCCACATTTGTTGATACTAGATTAAAAAAAAAGTCTTTGGTTGACAAACCATGCAACTTAGTAGAGTTGCAACACTTTCCTGTAAAAGAGCTTTTTCTTGTTATTCCACATGATATTGGCATGGAATGATGTGCAGAGGCATTGATTAAGAATAAAAAGCTCACACAAAATTATATCCATATTTTAACAGTGTTTATAGAAACAGCACTGTTTAATAACTGTGTGTATTTCAAAGGTGAATATTTTAAACAGACCACCGGTGTAGCTATGGGGGCAGCTTCAGCCTCCATTTTTGCTAATATTGTATTTTTGTGAACTTTACTTTCTTTGTCTAACTGCAGCAGTTTTGTGGAAAGTTATGTGTTTATTTATTACAATTACTTATTTTAAACAGGACTTTTGTGGTTCTGAGGTGTCACTGTTTTTTTTTTTTTTTTTTTGCTTTGATAACTTAACTCTTACTAACTCTTTTCAGCTTTGTTAACAATAATTCAGGTTTCTATTCTAGCAGAACCATGGAATAACATACAGATCCCATGGTTTTGCCTTCCTCCAGACCTCCCAAAAAAGAAAATAACTATAGAGCTATAGCCAATATAGTGGGCTCAGTCTGTACCCCAGCCATTGGTGGGTGACTATGCTGTGGCTATTTCTGGTTCCTTAGACCATTTACATTTTTTCCAGAGCCTTCTGATGTCCCCTAAGCCACTAAGAACTGCGTGTTAGACATACTCCTGTGGCTGTTCAGGTGCACTTAGTGGGCATAGGAGAGCCACTCCTGTTAGTAGCAGGGAATATAGTGGGCAGTGCAGTTCTGCGTGGTTGGACTTGGAGACCTGTTCCCGAGGTGAACCTTCTTTTAGTTGGTCTCTTCTAAGGATGTATAAGAGACAGAAGGTTAAACATTTATCTTCCTCAGATTCTTTTCTGTAATTAAGGAGATTTTATTAGTTTGCCCAGGGTTTATTACAGGCATTAAAAGTCTGCAATCTATCCAGAATTCTGATGAAAGAAGTTTTTGTTTTCTGTTGTTTCCCTGCCTGTTGACCAGGAAATGGACTGGGAAAAAATCTTATTCTGTTTCTTTCTGCTTAAGTACCACATTCTGTTACTGAAGGAGGTCTTTCATCACAGTCTTCTATGGTGGAATTTCTGAAACTTTTTATATGCCTGTAATCTTTCAGTGGGAACAGAGTGATACACCAGCATCTTTGAAAAAATACGATCATTTATTATAAATTAAGTTGCTCGTCTTCCCTTTTTTTGCCAACTTTACAGAATGTTTTGTTAATGCCTACAGTATACCACTGACTGCAACCCATTACTAGGCAGTCAGGTTATTTTTAGTTCCTCAATCTTTAAAATTTGATAAGACCGCTCCTTTTTCAAGGATGGGTTATCCTCTTGTCAGACTTAGAAAAAGTATTTTTCTTCCGTTACTTTGCCTTTTAGATTCGCATCTGCCAAGCTTGCATGTTATTTTTTTTTTTTTTTGTTGGTGTCTTCAAAACATGAGGAATATTTCTGTCAGTTTTTCCTTTTTTTAGAATGCAAGTCCTCTCTGAATTCTTTAATTGCTTCCCAGGTGACCAACCATGTTTGAAGTGCTGTTTTGATTTTGCTGATATTGAGCCCAGTGTAGCAGCTCCAGCTTCTATTGCAAGAAAGTTTGCATGGATGCTTGCATAGAAGATGTCTGGAGATGTTAAAGCTGAAATTTTAATCTTTCCTTTGGATAAGGAGATTTTGTTTGGTCCCCTCAATTACTCAGGATGTTCATCATGCTGCAGAAGCCTTAGCTATATGGGTTGTATCCTTTTAAAGATATAATAGAAGGCCAGCTTCCAAACCTTCAGGACACCTTCCACATGGCCAAACCAGTATTCAGTTCAAACTGAGTCAATTAAAAAGTGAGGTTTCATCACCAAGCCCTTCAGATGTTTCCTGCCACACAAGAGTACCCCTCTTGTGAACTTTCAAGGAAAGACAGTCAGCTAACTCTGTACCAATGCCGGACAAGGAAAAAAATAAGCTTCCACGTTATTTTTTATGATAGAAATTATACTTTTTCTGTAAAAAAAAAATTTAAAAGCTATGAAAAAGTGTTTTTATTGATTGTCACATGACTTTTAATTACTTTTTAAATGGAAGTATCATTTTTTATTCTTATAGTAGAAGATGTTAAAACTAATTTTAAACTACTTTTCTCAGATATAAATTATTTTACTTTTGTGGACTGTGATAAGAGTTTAAAATGCTTTTTTACTCTATTTTTATGGGGAAAGTTACTAGTTAATTATTTTACCGATTATTGCTGCTAAACTTCTCTGGGAATCGGGCGTCTTTTTCAGATTAATATAAACACAATGCACCAAGGTAACACACAATAACGTTTAATGAAAACAAAAAGTAAAAGACAGAGGTGAGCGCTTTCGCAACAATAGTTGCTTCATCAGACAAAGATCAAGTGAATAGCACTGCTTAAATAGGTAAAAAAACAATTATCTCATGAATTAATGATGTCATACACCAAAAGTTATTTAAAGAGACAGTTACAACATGAGCATAGTAATGGTATGAATAAGATATAAATCAGCATTTTATATCTTATTCATACCATTACTATGCTCTTGCTGTAACTGTCTCTTTAAATAACTTTAGGTGTATGACATCATTAATTCATGAGATAATTGTTTTTTTACCTATTTAAGCAGTGCTATTCACTTGATCTTTGTCTGATGAAGCAACTGTTGTGAAGCGCCACCTCTGTCTTTACTTTTTGTTTTCATTAAACGTTATTGTGTGTTACCTTGGTGCATTGTGTTTATATTTTTACTTATTTTTTGCACCTTGGTTTTACCCGCAGCCGTTTCTTTTTTGTTTCTCTTTGTCTTTTTCAGATTAACTTGTAACAATCTACAGGTTCCACACTTCTTCCTTCTTCCAGCCACAAAAAGAAGAAAATTACTTATCAGCCTTTGCTGCCACAGTAGACTGTTAATGGGCCTCAGTCACAGATGGGTGAGTCTGCTGTGGCCAAGACCGGCTCCTCAGACCATTCATCTCTTTTTCCTTAGCTTTCTCTGGTATCCCTACAACCACCTTGTGAGGGGGTAATGGTCAGGCAAGTCCTCTGTGGCTGTTGCAGTGCCTTTAGCGGGTGAGGGAAAGCCACTCTTGTTGATACTGGGAGAAGGAGCAGAGAATATCAGTTTTCCTATCCGGAAAGCTATGCCTAGCCGTAAGAGATGTTTTCCTGGAAAAGTGAGTCTGCTTCTTTAAAAAATCCTAACAAAAAGAAGCAAAATCTTGGCCATGTGCTTTTTCATATCTCAGTCACTTTGAAAAAGAGTGATTTATTATGCTTAGCTCAGGGTTTAGTTCAAGATTTTGACTTATCCAGTTTGCCTATTTCTGGTAAAAGCAAATCCTTGTCCCACTCCCACCAAAACTACTACCTGTTCTCTTCTGCTTCCCCTTTGAGCTCGCACACTTTACCAGAACTACTCATTTAAGGTCTTTATGATATTCTACCAACCTTGAATATCTCCATTATAGTAATTGTTAGATAGTATCTACCTTTTTGTGTTATATTTAACATACTTAATATGTACCAAGGCTGTTTAAATCATCAGTATTACTCTTGTAATCTAGCATGTTAATTTATAAGTTGTATTCTGTTTCTCCTCTGTCTCCTCTGTATATACCCTTGTATGTTAATATTGTATGATGTTTTGTTTTTGTATTTGTTTATGTGTGGAGCTTTTCTCCTTGGGTCTCTGCTGAAAAAGGGCTCTGCATCCCAGTCAGACTAACTCTGTTAACAAATGTCAAATAAATAAATAAAAGAAAAAGAGGTTCTTTAGTTTCTGAAGAGATTCAAAATGCTGAACCTCAAAGTGATTGTGAGTGGACAGATTCTGTCTGGTCTCCCCAATTTTCATTTCAGATTTTGTATAGAATTTGACTTCAGCTATTCTCTGTGAATGATCCCTTTTCTCTAAAACTAATTTCCTCATGTTTTTCACTTTGGATGAAGTTTTTTGTTACAGGCTCTTACTTGTCTGACAGTCAGCCTACTGCCCCCAAGAAAACAGATAGCTTGTATATAGTTCCTCAATCTTTTAAGGTTTATACACCCATCTAAAATCAAACCAAGAAGATTTTGCTTTAGTGAACCAGCTGCTACCAAACATGTGATTAATACCAATCCCTCTCCTTCAAACCAGAATGGGAAAGCTATTGCTAGATTTGAGAAATAAGTATATTTTTCTGATTCTCATCTGTCAGGCTTATATGTATAGGTTCATAGGTTGATATGCTTGCCTCTTTTGAGAATATGAGGAATATTATGGCATCTGTTTCCTCTTCTGATGAGAAATCTGCTTTGTGTAATCTGGTTTCATCTATATCTCAAGTGGATACCCACTGTTTGAAATGTGCTTAAGATTTTGTTGATGACACTTTTTAAGTTGTTGCCACTGAAACTGTTATGAAGAGATTTGTTTGGTTGTGTTTTCAAAACATTTCAGAAGATGTCAAAATCAATTTTTTGAATTCTCCCTTGGATAGAGAATTTGTTTTGGACTATCGGCTGCAGAGTTCTTAAAATGTTTGATGAGAGGACTAAGTTAATTCAAGGCATCATTTTCAACCTTCCTTCTCCAAACTTTCCAAGGGATTTTAATGAGCCCCTACAACCTTTTTCAAAAGAAACATAGACAGATCCAGCAAGCTTAGGAAGCAGTGTTAATTAGGATAAAGTGCAGGGTCTTTGGTGCAGAAAAGGCAGACCAAAACACTCAATCATAAAAGAGATGTTGGCACTCGTAAATGCTCTCAACTCTCTCATTCATTTATGGCCCCTGAGACCAAAAAAGCAATGGCATGGAGGTTCCAAAAAGTATTGGAATACCACAGAACAAAGGACAATCTAATAGGTCTGAATAATTATTTACAAGACCCCCCCCACACACATACACACCCTAGAAAACCATTACTCCTTCCAGAAAGTCTGAAGACAGATGAGTTCTGAAAGTAATTCATCAAGGTTACAGTTGGCAGTGGGAGCCCCTCCCTACTTTTTGAGAGGTTTCCCTCTTGCTCACCTGATTAGATTCTTCTTTCCCCTCCTGTCATTCAGCATATGCTCTCTCATGGTTATAGAAGCTCTCCTCATCCTCTTTTAGGAGCAGGGTTTTGTTCAGAAATGTTTCTGGTGCCAGAGAAAGAACATCCTTGGAGAACAGTTCTAGAGCTTTTCTTTCTGAACTTGTTTATACAATGCCCAAGTTCTGAATGCTATCTCTTGACATTTTGTTACCCCTGATCCTCCTTTTGAGTTTTCTGGTAAAATTAGATTTAAAGACTGCATATCATCAGATTCCTGTAGATCCAGATTTCAGACATTTCTTAAATGTTTTCTGTGTCTGGATCACATTAACAGTTAACTGCATTACCCTTTGGTCTACCATAGCTCCAATGGTAATCCCAAAGTCTGTAGCTGCTGTAATGTCTTACTGCAGATTGTAAGGTATTCATGTTTTTTCCTTATTTAGATGACTTGATTATCTTTGCAAGGTTTTGTTTTCAGAGTGTCAGGAATCTCTCATTTGGGTAAGGGATCTCCTACTCAGACTGGATTCCAGGAGAATATAAAGAAGTCCTGTCTGACTCCTTCTCATATAATTGTTTTCTGGGGTGTCTCCTGGACACCTCAGTTCAAAGAGGTTTTCTTCCAAAGGAAAAATATATCTGTATCTAGATCTATGCCTGTGTTTCTACTCAGACTGTGGTATTAGAAATAGAATTCCTCAGTATTCTGGAACTCATGGTATTTACAATTCCCATGGTACCTTTTTTCCAAGACTCCATATGAGAAAAATCCAATGGTACTGAAATTCGTTTGGCCCTAACATCAACATCCGCAGACATTTCAGATTGCAGTTTTAGGGCTGTGAAAATGGAGATTTTTTTTTTGTATGAGCCACCATATTTCACAGAATCTAGGATGTCCTTCAAGAATGCAACTGCAGTCCTTACATATGGGTTGTCCTGCCTCAGGCAGCCCTCGGTCGTCCGGATTCCAAAGTCTGGGTCCGGCGCCGGCTGATGTCGCCTCCTCCCCGACGTCAGAGCGGCTGGGGTATAAAAGCATCAGCCGACACCATCTTCCTCAGTCTTTCTTGCCGCGCGGTGCCCGAAGCAGAAGCAGTTCGCAAGTGCCGGTCGGTCAGCTCCTGTGCTTTACGTATCCGAAGTCATCAAAAAGCTAAGTACCCCGTTGGGGAACCTTTTCTTGCCTCAGCCGATGTCAGAAAAAACTGAAAAAGTTAATAACTGTTTGTCTTGTGGTAAACAAATACCTCATAAGGACTTCCATTCTTACTGCCTCCCCTGCCTTGGCCCAGACCACGACGTCTCTGCCTGTGCCGCCTGTGCTTGCTTCAATAAGCGCACTCTCAGGCACTGGGCAGAGTTTGCTGAAGACTTTTTTGGCGATAAATACTCTTATAACATGCCATCGGAACAACCGACACCACATATTTCCAAAAAACGGAAAGACCGGGACAGACATTCTCGGCCCTCGACTTCCACCGACACCACGCCAAAAACTACTGCGAGTGCATCGGTCTCTTCTGAGGCGGTTGTTCCGCCGCTCCGGACCGACGACACCGCTTTACCGATCACTCCAGCCCCGGAGCCTGCGCTGGTGCCGGTTGTTGATTTTCCCCCAGAAACTGAAGCCCAGGATTTGCCTGAGACCATACCTGTGGACAAGATGACTCCAGCACGTGGGGCAGCTAGGCCCCCTATGTCTATGTCTATCAAGGCCTACACACGTGCTAAGGCTGCCAGCCAGGCTAAGTCTCACCCTCCTAAAGCTTTGCCTCAGCCCACTACTGATAAACAAATTATGACTTTAGCTGCAGATTTAATTTCCTTAATCAGAGGCTTCCAGGCCCATCCTGACAGAGGTTCTCAGCCACCTTCCGACAAAAGGCCCAGGGTTGAGCATACAGACACCCTTTCTTCAGACGAAGCCTCTGGTGACTCTGATCACTCAGATACCCAGGAAGGGTCCTTCCAGGTCTACGAGGATTCTGATGTGGCGGAATCTATTCCTTCTGCCTTTCCTCCTGAGGATATTTATTTTGGGGAAATTCTCCACTCCATGAGAGAGCATTTTCAGTGGCAAGGCCAGGAATTCTCCGACTCCAGGAAGCGGCTTTGTACCTTCCTTAAGCTTCCCCAACACAGGCCTTTAGCTATCCCTCCAGTGTTAGATGTACTGGATGATGTGTACTCAGATTCGAGTGCTTCTCCTGATTCTCTCCCCCCTACTCCTGTAAAGCCGGACAGATACTACAGGGTTCCTGAAACTCACAAACATTTATTTAAGGCCCATTCTGTTGATCTAGAAACAATTTCCCAGGGGCCCAAAGGGGTGGCCACATCTACGGCCAAAAATCTTTTACCTTCAGACAGGGAAGCTAGGTCCCTGGAGAGGTGGGGGAAAAAAGTTTATACCTCATCCACACTTGCCATGAGAGCCCTTAATTGCCTTTCATATGTTTCAGTATCAGGATTTCTTGATGGATGATTTGCAGAAAAAGTTAACCTCTCCTGAGCCTATAGACAAAAAGGCCTTGCAGGATTTGGTCCCAACAAATAATTTTTCAAAGAGCCAAACTAGACACAGAATCACAAATGGCTTACCTCACAGAAGAGAAGCAAGAACAATTACCACATTACTTCAAACGCCTAGCAAAGCTCACCCAGATGACTGCAAGGAAAATCCTGCAGGCCCTGGGTTTCATGGCATCTTGCATTCTACTGATTCCACTGGCAAGACTACACATGAGAAAACTGCAATGGTACCTAAAAAGTCTATGGTCTCAACACAGCCACAACTTAGAAGCAATTATCCCACTCATCCCATGTCTAAAAAGGGAATTTTTTTGGTGGGCCCAAGCAAGCCAGTCAAACAAAGGTATGCCTTTCAACAAACCTCAAACAAGCCAAACCATTACAACGGACGCCTCAGACCATGGATGGGGGGCGCACATGGAGGGCAGATGCATTCAAGGGCAATGGACCCCCCAGGAAGTACATCTACACATCAATCAAAAGAGATGTTAGCAGTAATTCATGCAATCGAGGCCTTCGGAAAATATCTTCAACAAGGCCATCTGCTAATAAAGACAGACAACACCACTGTTATGTGGTACATAAACAAGCAGGGAGGTACTCATTCTTACCCCCTTTGCAGACTAACAATGACTCTTTGGGAAAAGTCCCTGAAACTGAACATACAGCTGCAATCCCAGTTTGTTCCGGGCAGGGACAATGTTCTGGCGGACAGTCTAAGCAGAAACATCCTGGACCCGCACGAATGGATGTTGCATCCAGACATTTTTGCTCAAATAACTCATGCATGGGGGAGGCCGGACATAGATCTCTTTGCCTCCCACCTCAATCATCATCTGAAAAAGTTCTGCTCGAGAACACACCATCCACAAGCCTGGAGAATAGATGCTCTCTCATTCTGCTGGAACTATCTAACAATCTATGCATTCCCACCTCTTCCATTAATGACCAAGGTGTTACTGAAGATCAAAGTAGAGCAACCGAAAGGCATCTTAATAGCTCCAGATTGGCCAAGACAGCACTGGTACCCATTACTAAGGAGCATAACTTGCACCAACCCGTGGCCCCTGCCTCAATGACCTCTACTCTTGACTCAGCACAATTACAGGACGGTTCACCCCAACCTGCAAACTCTGCAGCTGACAGCCTGGAGGGTTCCATGATTTCTACCACTATCTCTCTTTCCAAGGAAGTTCAACAAATATTATTGGAAGCATGCAGACCTTCCACCAGAAAGACTTATTCAGCCAAATGGAAGAGATTCAACATCTGGAATACCAACAAGGGACAGGATGCATCAGTAATGAGCATTCCACAGATACTGGCATACTTGGCAGAAATGCTGCATAATGGACTTTCCTATTCTTCCATAAAAATACACGCTTCAGCAATTTCAGCATCATACAACACTGATCCTCCTGTGTTTTCACATCCTTTACTAAGACAATTTCTAAGAGGGATAAAGAATATCAAGCCTCCCAGAAAACCACCAGTGCCTGCATGGGACCTCAACTTCGTGTTGGAAAAATGAACTCTTCCTCCTTTTGAACCAGCAGCATTTTCAGAATTGCAATTTCTTTCCTGGAAAACAGTTTTCCTGTTGGCAATTACCTCAGCAAGAAGAGTTTCGGAGATACAGGCCCTCATGGCAGTATCTCCATTTCTCATTTTTCATCAGGACAGGGTTTCTTTAAGAACCAATCCTTCTTTTATGCCAAAGGTGATATCCAGGGTGTCTCTAAATCAAGCAATTCACCTGCCCACCTTCTTCCCCAATCCTCAAAATAAAGGGGAAAAGCTGCTGCACACTTTGGACATACACAGACAACTACGCTATTACTTGGACAGAACAAAGGCCAACAGAAAGTCTGACCAACTATTTGTAGCATACGTTCCAGGAGTGCAAGGAAAGGCAATTTCCAAACAAACAATTTCAAAATGGATTGGACATTGCATCAGATTCTGTTATTCTTTCCATGGAAAGGGTGTGCCAGCCAATATCAGGCCACACTCCACCAGAGCTACAGCCACCTCCACAGCCTTCATAAGAGGGGTGGCTACAAAGGACATTCTAGAAGCTGCTACATGGAGCTCCGTGCATACATTTTCCAAGCACTACCACCTTCCTTTATATTCCAGAGCGCGAGCAGGCTTTGCTTCGGCAGTCCTGCAGGGCATTTTAGCTACACCATCCTTATCTTAGAGCCTACCACCCCCAGCTTGGCTATGGTAATCAACCCATATGTAAGGACTGCAGTTGCATTCTTGAAGGACATAGTACAGTTTTGTACCTACCATAAATGTAGATGTCCGATAGATATGCAACTGCAGTCAGGTTTTCCCTCCCTCCTACCCCTCTGTGTATTGGGTCCACTTCCCTCCTTTTATACTTAGCTGGGGATATCTGTTATGGTGTATCTGTTTATTGCTATTGTGTTTGTCTGGAATTTTTTTATCCAGTTCTAAATTTAGCCTTCCTTGGAGGGCATCTGGCATCTGGGGCAAGAAACACTGAGGAAGATGGCGTCGGCTGATGCTTTTATACCCCAGCCGCTCTGACGTCGGGGAGGAAGCGACATCAGCCGGCGCCGGACCCAGACTTTGGAATCCGGCCGACCGAGGGCTGCCTGAGGCAGGACAACCCATATGTAAGGACTGCAGTTGCATATCTATCGGACATCTACATTTATGGTAGGTACAAAACTGTACTTTTCCCATTCTCCCATCCATTTCCAGCCCAGACAGTCACAACAGATGCTGCAGACTTTAATTGGGGAGCAGTGTTAATGGGGATAAAAGTGCAGGGTCTCTGGAGCAGAAAAGGAAGACCAAAATACAGAATTATGAAAGAGATGTTGGGACTTATAAATGCTCTCAACTCTGTCATTTATTTATGGCCCCTGAGACCATTAGAAATTTTTACAGTCAACACCACAGTGATCTGGTACATAAACAAGCTAGGTGCTACCAAATCTTACCCTCTATGCAGACTAGACCTGGGAGCCTTAGATATAGGATTTCAGTACAATATCTCTCTACAGGCAACTTACATACTCTCAGAGCAAAACTGTGTGGCAGACAAGCTGAGCAGGACCAGGTCAGACCCACACAAATGGAAACTGAATCAGAGAGTCTTCCAACATTTGATCCGAATGTGGGGAGCACCTGAAATAGATCTTTTTGCCTCCACTCACAGCAATCAATTAAAAAATTTTGCTCCTTGACTCCATGCAAAAGGCTTGTAAGACTAATGCTTTTTCTTTTTCTTCAACAGGAATGTTCCTGTAGGCTCTTCCACCCTTTCCACTATTATCTAGGGTCATTCTGAGTATTCAAAAGGACTCTTCCAAGATCATCGTGATGACTCCCTTCTGGCCCAGGCAACAGTAGTTCTGTTCTTATTTGGAATGGCCAGGTTCAATTACCACAAGCTTCCCCATAGACTGGATCAAATAAGATCAGGGATGTTTCATACATCCAACACCAGATACCTTCAGCTAACTTCTAGATGATAGAATCTTAATACCTTTTAGGCTCCTTTTTTTCTGAAGATGTGCAACAGGTATTAAAAGGAGGCAAGAAAACTTGCTACTAGAATATCATATATTTCAAATGGAAAATGTTTTCAGATTGGTGCTAAGAAAAGAATCAGGACCCATTCAGGGCTAGTGTTTCTCTGTTTCTACATTATTTATGTAATTATCCTGTGGCCTGTGTTATTCCTCAAGGAAGGTTCATTTGTCTGCCATTTTAGCATGTCTGCCCATGGATCACCCACTTTCAATGCAGTCTCGTGAAAATGTTTTTGAAAGGTTTTTGAAAGGAGTGTTGCAGACAAAGTCTTCTAGAAAATAGATGGTTCCTCAGTGGGATCTTAATTTTGTGTCAGAAAATTTAACTCATCTGAACCAGCTTCTCAGGCTAACTTGAGGTTTTAGACATGGAAAATAGTGTTACTAATTGTTTTGACCTCTGCAAGAAGAGTGCCTTTAGTTGCAAGCTTTTATGTTGGATCAGCCTTATCTCATTTTCCACAAAGATAATTAATACTTCATTTATGCTTAAAATGGTATCAGAGTTTACCTTAAGTCAAGCTATCCATCTCATGTTTTCTTTCCACTGCCTAAAAATTAAGGAGAAAGGATACTCTATACTTTGGAAGTCCACAGACAATTCTGGTACTATGAGCTCTGATTAGTTATTCATTTCTTACGAAGTTTAGAAAGAAAAAAAAAGGACAACCTGTGTCACTACAGACACTTTCTAAATAATTGTCTCTTACTATGACCTTTTTTTAACCCATTACAGCAGAACTACCCTAGGTAAGATCAGGGATTATTCTACCAGGGCCTTGCTTCATTTGTGGCCTTTTGGAAAAGGTTGGATTTTAGAAGTAGTCCAGAAGCTGCAATTTGATCATGTATACACACTTTTAGAAAGCACTATAAACTACATTCCTTCTTCAGGTTTAGGACAGGTGTTGCTTGGACCATCCTCCATGGCCTTCTGGATCCTCATCCTTCTTCCTCCCAGTTATTATAATCTGTGGTGATCTATTCATTTAGCTAAGGCTACTGCAGCAGTGATCCATGCGATGAACACAGTACAGTTGTGTAAATAAACGCACAACTGAAAACAATAATAGTAGATGTTGGAAAGATTATTGTGCAGAAGCCACTCCCTCCACCCCCTTATTTTTGTATGTCTTTTATGCCAGGGTGTGGACCTTTATTTTTATTTTACTAGCATTGTCCTTGTCCCCCTCCATCTGCCTCTCTCTGTCTCTGTATCTCTCTTGGGGTGAAGGCTGTGAAGAGGTTGGTGTTCAAACCCGAGTTTTTAGTCAGATCAGCTTGAACTGGCTAATGGTTTTGGCACATGGAAGGTGCCCTGAAGCTTTGGAAGCTGGCACGCTTGTATATCTTAAGCAGGATATGACCCATATAGTTAAGGTTACTGCAACAGTGATCATTTGAACATGTACTGTTATGGTAAGGTTACTGCACTTTCTCAAACAACTTGTGATGAGAAGAATATTGATTTGGGGGGAGTCTCAAAATTTTCTACCCTCCTTTTCTCTGGTGGCAAACACCTATACTTTTATCTTAGGTTCTGTTTATTTAAGGCAGTCCAAGCAGCCTTTACAAGCTTTTTATAAGCAGATTTTAAGGAAAAAGTGGCTGGAAGGTTCAAATAAAAGAAGGGGACCTTCCATATACAAAAGGACTGTCCAGTAGTTCAGAAGGACTATTGCAGCACCCCCCCCCCCAACACACACACACACACACACACGCACACAAGTGCACATTGACAATCCCTTTGATTTGACCCAGTATCCAGCATGTACTTTCTGTGGGGGATAGTAGCACCATTTCCTCCAGATCTTTGAGGAAAAGATTCCTAAGCTGGAAATGTTTCTTGTACCAAAGAACTCCTCTTAGATTCCAGTTCTCTGCATATCCTCAACCATTTTGGGAAAGTCAGAAGTATGATAGTTTGATTGTTCATACCTGGTTACCTTTTTCTCATTTCAATTATTTGATAACACTAGTTTTAAAACATACTTGTCATCATGTTTCTGTTGCCATAGATTTCAGAAATCTTCTAAACTCTCTATGTCTGGATTTCACTTTCAGTTCTCAGCATTACCCTTTGGATGTTCTTCTGTTCTGAGGGTATACACAGAGTCTGACTCTAGTGCCTGCACTTTGCAGACTGATGGGTATTTGCATTTTCCTTATTTGTACGGCTAACTTGTCTTTGCTCACTCCTTTTCAAAGTGACAGGGAGTCTATTATTTGGGTAAGAAATTTCCTTACCAGCCTAGGCTTTCAAATGAACTTAGTAAAATCCACTTTCTTTCCATCTCACAGGATAATGTTCTTAGGTTCCTTTCTGGATTCTTCTATTCAGAAAGCTTTTCTTCCACAAGGAAAAGTAAATCCAAATCTGGTCATTCTCTTGAGCTTTTGCATTCAGTCACAGACTTCAGCCAGAGAATTTCTCAATATTCTAGGGTTCATGGTATCTATGACAGTCATCATTCCCTTGTCATATTACATAGGAGGAAACATATAGAGCTTCTGAAAGCTATATGGTTCTAACTTCTTTACCCCTTAACCTTTCAGAGTTATGTGTTAAGCCTTGTAAAGAAGGAACTAATACGATGTAGACCAGTTGGGTTGGGGATTGGTATAATAGTTAAGAAGTCTACCTCACAGTCACAAGGTACAGGGTTTGATTCTCACTTTAGAAAGGAAAATTGACTAGGCTTAAAATGCCCAGCAAGAGCAGCTAGCCTACTACTTACATGTGCCTCAGTCATAGGACAGATGCCTCTTAATCAAGATCTTATCTTCTCCCTGACATCTCATGCACACTCTTTTACATCACATTCATTAGATTTTCCTTGAGGATATTTGAGGATAAAAATGCTGGGTCTTTGGAACAAATTTGACAGACTTAGACACACAAATGTTAAGGAGATGTCAGTTATTTATGCTCTCAGATACTATCTTCATCATCTTTGGACACACGGACCTCTTCTAGTGATTACAAATAACATCATAGTTTTGTAGTATGTTATCTAAAATGGGTGTTCCAGATCCTACCCTCTATGTAGGCTGAGTTTGGTAGCTTTAGAGGTAGCAATTCATCTCTTTGTAACCCTCAAATCATCTTAGATTTTGTCAGTGAAAAATCCTGTGACAGGCAAAATCCTAGGACTAGGATGTACCCTTATGAATGGAAATTGAACAAGTGGGTTCTTTCTGAATGTGATCCAGTAGTGGGGAGTTCCTCAAAATATCTGTTTGCTTCTTTTCAAAACAGACAACTATACAAATTCTGCTTCAAGATTCATAGTAATCAGGCCTGGAAAACAGATACCTCTTCTTTCCCTTGTGTAGGAATGTTCCCCTGTTTCTCCACTTTTTTAATGCTATTCATGGTTAGAAATCATTTTGGTGACTCCCTTCTTGCCCAGGAAATAGTGGTTATCCATTTTTATGGAATTAGCCAAAGGCAGTTACCATAAGCTTCCTCATAAAATGGATGTACTCATACAAGACTAAAGGTGTTTTATATACCCAACCTGAAACTATTACAACTAACTGCATGGAACATTCCATTTTGGTATCTTTTAGGCACTTTTTTCCTGAGGATATGCAGCAGGTGTTAAAGGAGGCAAAGAAACCTGCTACTAGGAAATCATATATCGGTAAATGGATAAGATGTTCTAGTTAGTGCCACACTTAGAACCATATCCGTTTCAGGGCTTCTGTAACACTGGATCTGATGTTATCAATTTTCATTCTCTCCTCAACTGATGGGTTCAGATCCGATCACTCGGATCCGACTTGGCCATTGCTAAAGCTTATGGCAACCAAAAACTGTCGAACTTATCCCTTACCCACACTGCACCAACCCCAATTACCTCAGATTTCTTTTGCTGCTTTTCAGTGAAAGACGGGGTTTCCAACACTCTCGAGTGATTTTTGAGATAAGTTTGTAAAAACTTTTTTTATTACTTCAATTCTTTTTCTATATTTAGTTTAAGTATCCCCTTACCTACCCTAGTATTATTTGCATGTGTTCTAATATTTTCTGCTCTTCTTGTGCTTTGCATAGCTCTTGATACTGTCACTAGTATCCTTTCTATAGTATTGTATTTTATGTATTTTTTCTTCCAGTACCATAGTTAGCAGATGACCTTTAATTCTCCTTTATTTCCTTGACTATGTTAAAAAAGGTAGTAGTAGTAGTAGTAGAAATAGTTGTTAATTTTTTTTTCTCCTTGATGACTAACTTTACTGTTTTCAGTATGGCAGATAAAGCTCGGGTGGGGTTTAAAACATGTACTAAGCATGGATATAGCATCCCCTTCTCAGATAGTCACACTTTATGTGTCTACTGCTTAGGACCGCTTCACTTGCAAGAAGATTGCTCTATTTGCCATGGCTTCAACTGCAGGGCTTTGGTGGAGCACAAAAGCAAATTGATTTTAAAGGGCCTTTTACTACCATCTTTTGGAAAGGCTATATCCTGAGATAAATCTCCAAAAAACTAAAACAAAACATTCAAAGTCCTTGACTCTGAGCCTTCATCTTCTTCTTCTGCTTCAGAATCTTCAAAGAAAAGGACTCGCAACAATCCAATTTCATCCCGTGATCCAAAAAAAGCTGAAAATGTTTGATCCGACTCCTTCAGATCCAAAGAAACCAAAAGTACTGATCCAACCTTACTGATCCAACCCAATCCAAATCAGATCCGACTGTTGCTGGTCCATCAACAAAAATTATTTTACCAAGGACTTGGTATTCACCTTTGGTGGATCCAGTATGCCCCAGGGTACCTTCCCCATTTTTGGACAGGTGCAGGTTCACTTTGGTGTTTTCCACTTGTTCTTTCAGAAGTCTCACAGATATAGATGTAGAAAGAGTGGTGGGGAAGATTCTCTCAGACCAGGGGCACATGGATGTTTCTTTGGCTCCTACCCCACTGGGTCAGGAGGTCAGTTTTTCTGTTACACCGCCACTACAGTTTCCTCCTCTGACTCATTCAGCTGACTCAGAGTCTTTGGAGCCTAGCTATCCAGATCCTTCTGGCTTGGATTTGAGGATTGCATTATCCTCCATCTGAAACTTTCTCTGACTGCTCTGATTTCATTGGATCCAGGGAGCTTTCAGAGCTGAAGCCTTCCTGTTGGATCGAGGTGTTGCAGTTGAGGCCAAGACTGTCAGAGCTGTCTCTGCATGTCAGAGCCTTGGCACTGCATACCTTGGCTCTGGCTTCTGTCTTGGGGATTTTGCTGTCAGTGCAGAGGAAGACTGTGGTCTAGAAGCTGTCCTTTTCAGACCTGAGGTTTTCCCTTTCTCCAGTGTAATCTAACTTTGAGGCTGTGAAGAAAGTTTTCGCTGCCTCAGCAGAACAGAAGGATCCATATCCTCCTTGGATGCCAAATCTGTAACCTTCATGTCTCACCTTCATGTCTCTGAGCTCAGAGCCTTACCAAGTATTTCCACAGGGACAGTCTTTACCAAGACCCCAGGCTTCCACACAGGGAATTTTGATTTCTTCTTCTGATACCTGTCCAGAGTGTCCCACTGAGAAGATCCCTAAGAAGAAGACATTTAAGAGGAAGCACCTAGACTTACCAAAGGACTCTTTCACAGAAGATATGAATTTCAGTGAAGTTGAAGGGTCCCCATGGTCACTTCCTGAAGATGTCCCATTGGGAGACATCCTAGAAATCCTTAAGCAGAGAGGAGGCTTTTAGTACTGAACCATCTACCTCCTGGGTGACTTCGCCGGCCGATGAGCTCATTGAGTTGATCTCTCCGCAGGCATGATTGGAACCTGACACCATTGAGCCTATGCCTCAGAAACCAGATAAGATTACAGCACCAGCTGTAGACAAGCAGTTTTGGGAAAAGGGGTGCCCATTGATGCCATGGTCACAGTGGTAGCCACTGAATCCTTTTGTAAACCAGTTCATTGGACAAACTTAAATTTTGTTTCTTTGAAAACAGTGTTGCATATTGCTCTGAAATCTGCAAGTAGAGTATCTGAGTTGCTAGCTGTTTTGGTGGGTCACCCCTGTTTTTTGTTCCATTAAGACAGGGTTTCATTGAGAACAAATGCTTCATTTATTCCTAAAGTGGTTTCAGAGCTGTCCGTCTACCTGTTTTTTTTTTTCCAGACACTAAGAAAGAAGAACAAGGGATTCTTCATACAGACAACTCTGGTATTGTTTTGACAGAACTAAACCTTTCAGAGAGCTGAACAGCTGTTTCTTTCATATGAAAGTAAAGAAAAAGAGGCAACCTGGGTCAAAACAGACTATTTCCAGATGTTTTTTCTCTTGCTGTTTCTTTTTGTTATTCCCACCATAACAGGGTACGTCCAGGCAGAGTCAAGACTCATTCTACCAGGGCCTTGGTGTCTTCAGTGACTTCTTGGAAAGGGGTGGACTCTAGAAGCATTCTATGGGCAACTACTTGGTCCTCCCTACGTATATTTACAAAGCACTATAAATGATATTCCATTTTCAAGGATAGAAAAGGGTTTGCTAGGACCATTCTCCAAGGCCAGAGAAAAAAACGTTGGCACTCAGCAAGTACTTTAGCAAAAGTACGTTTAATATAATAGAACACAGAGAAAGTAAGCGCTTTCGTGGACAACTCCCGCTTCATCAGACTAACATTAAACAGGTTTAACAAAACATTTTAAATAGACTCATAGATCACATAGCAACCAATAAAAACAAGACATAAAAGCATGTGGAGTACAAATTAAAGTGCTAGCACACCAAGATGCTAATGTTATAAAAATAAAATAGTCAACAACTATACAAATATCCTAACTATTTAAAACTCTAATAATACCTTCATAAAGCCATGTATTAAAATTGTATATATAGACATGAACCTAGATTCACCTTTAGGAACAACAGGTCCTTGAAAAGACAGCTCTGTTACAAGATTGACAATGTACAACAATATAATAAATCCGACAGGTTAGGTACATACTGTTGTAGGAGGTGTACAGCCTGTCAATATATACATGTGGGAGGCCGCTTTTTACATCCACACAAGGGGTTCACCTTTGAGTCTAATTTTTATGCTGATTGTCAAATGAAGAACGTGGTTTACTTTAGTTATTGCACAATCTGCTATGCTTTTTACATAGGAAAGACCAATCGTCCTTTGAAAGACAGAATACTGGAGCATATAAGGGATGTCAGGAATGCTAAGGAAAGCAGTGCACTTGCAATGCATGTCAAAGAAGAAGGTCACACACTTGGTTTTAAGTTTTTTGTACTTAAAATAGTCCCTGTTAATAAAAGAGGAGGCAATTTGAATAGTCGTACAGAAGATGTTGAGCAGGAATGGATACTCAAATTCCAGGCGGATGTACCACCTGGACTTAATAATAAAGTATCCTTAAAACCTTTTTTAAGAGCAAGATCACTGAAACATTAATATTTGTATGTGATGTGTGTTTATATAATACATACCTTTTAGTAATATTTACTGTGCTTAGCCTCTCTCTATATGTATATTTTTATACTTTTTATATGTACTGCATTTTTTGAACACAAATTATATAATTATGTATTTTATGAATATATTGGTGTACATATATAATTTTAATACATGGCTTTATGAAGGTATTATTAGAGTTTTAAATAATTAGGATATTTGTATAGTTGTTGACTTTTATTTTATAGCATTAGCACCTTGGTGTGCTAGCACTTTAATTTGTATTCCACATGCTTTTATGTCTTGTTTTCATTGTTTGCTATATGATCTATGAGTCTATTTAAAATGTTTTGTTAAACCTGTTTAATGTTAGTCTGATGAAGTGGGAGTTGTCCGCGAAAGCACTTACTTTCTTTGTGTTCTATTATATTAAAAGTACTTTTGCTAACGTACCTGATGTGTGCCACCAACATTTTTTTCTCGGGATATTTACAATTTTACATCGTTGGCTGCAGTATCCAGGTGAAGATTTTTTCTTGTGCATTCTCCAAGACCGCCTGGACATTCAGTCTTTCTCTTACCCCAAGTAGCTAAGGCTAATGCAATAGTGATTTAATGAGTGAAATATAGTACAGTTGTGTAAGTAAACTTACCATTACAGTAAACGTTCAAATAATCACCACTGCAATAGCCACTTCCTCCTTCCCTCCCTTCATCCATCCACCTCATTTTCTGTCTTGTACTGCCAGGGTGTTTATACCTAGCATTACCTTTTTTTTTTTTTTTTTTTTTATCAGGACCATAGCAACTCTTGTTTCAGCTGACAAGAAAACCCTTATGATTTCTGAATCCAAACTGCTGTTTTTCCTTTGGGATCTCGTGCGCTAGCAGTCTGAGAACATGTGTGGGAGATAGTCCAAGGCTTTGGAAGGCTGGCCTGTTATATCCTTGGCAGGATATAACCCATATAGCTAAGGCTTCTGCATCAGTGATTTATTTGAACATCTACTGTTTACTTACACAATTGTACTATCTGAAGTTGTCTGTTTATTTTGGAGACATTTTTTTTCCATTTTATCAGCAAAAAGGAAATAAGATTCTGTAATTCAAATATATTTATCTTTGTTAATCTGTTTCTTCATCATCTCCGTTTTTATTTTTAATTACATACATTGTTATATCTCTTTCATAAATTATAACTAGTTGTAAAACATGTTCAAGTTGCTTATTTCTATCCATCATCAGTTTTTATAATGATATTTTTTGTAATGCATATAGTGTCTGAACTTGTGACTATATATTGGCCTTAAAGGAAACCCATATAATATTTAATGAAGTGGGAGAGGCAGTATTCAGATGCCAGAAGTCTTTAATCGGTTTTTGTTAAGAATAGCTACAAACTGGTCTTTCAAGTAATAGTTTTTAAAGTTTCTGTTTTGTATACTTAAATTGTTTAGTGGATGTGAATGCAAATAATAATGGTCTGGCAAAGGACATACCAAGTAATGTATGTCTAATTTATAATTAGCTAAGTCAGATATGTGGTGCAGTGGTTAACACTGTTGCCTCACAGCAAGATGTTCCCCAGTTCTATTCTCAGCTGGTGTGCCTTTTGTGCAGAGTCTGCATGTCCTCCCTGTGTTTATGTGGTTTTCTCCGGGTGCTCCGGTTTCCTCCCACATTAGAAAGAGATGCGCATGGAGCATTTCTCCCCAGGCCTCCGCTGAAAATTGGCTCGTTGCAAATCAGACTTTCCTGGTTAACAAATGTTAAATAAATAAATAATTTTTTGTAAGCAAAGTATGTCTGCATGAAATATGGAAGAAGCTATGTTTTTGGATTTCTAATGCACAACTAGTCTGCTCAAGATTCCTTATGCACAAAGATTTTTAACAAGAACCTCTGTTTAGCAATATATATAAGTATGCTGCTGCTATGTTCTTTATCCAAAGTAAAAGAAGGGATGGTATTCAAATCACTTGTTAAATTACTGAGCTATACCTTACATTTTGTAAGCCATACAATAAATCAGACAAAAAGTCAGCATATTTATTCAAAGTGTGCATAAACAGACCCTACCAAGAAATAATAAATCCCAATGTCGAGTCAGTTATAGAACTGGTCCCAGTATACTACTGTATACAGATTGAATCTGATATTGAGATATTTGTTTTTACAAGCATCGTTATACCCACTGATGTCTTATTTAAGTTATTAAAATTTACATGCTTAATCCATTTATAAATATTGCATTTACCTTCTGAATAAGTTTTTTTAGATAAGCATTACCTCTTCCTGCGTATTATTGCATTTTAACAGTTTTATTTACAAAACATAATCATGCATGCTATATTAATTAACACTATATTTGCATCAAATAGTAATAATATTTTATGTATGGTAATCTTACCTGAAGATGGAAGACATCTAGGCATTGGTCAGTCACTGTGGGAAATGAAAAAAAGGAAATCATTTACATATAAATGAAACTCCCTGTGAAGAAGGAAAAGAGATAGGAGAAGTTAAAAAAAAAAACACTCAAAATTCCTTATATGCAAAAAATCCCAAGAGGGTCTGGTACATCGTGAAGAGGATGTGGCAGATGTTGAGTATAATTCAGTTGTAGCATCTTCTTGTGAGTCAGAAGTTAAGCAGAACTTTTTATATTTCATAAGACTTTTCCAGGAAACACAAAATTCAGATGAATATTGTTTTCCTATAGCATTTTTCTTAATGTTGAAAAGTTTTTTCATGACTTATTTATATCTGAAGGTAAGTCAGAATATATAGCTATTTTTGGCACCATCTGTATGGAATTTCCTTATCTATGTTGCTTTTGCCAACAGGGAATAGAAAATTTAAGAAAGAATTGTGTGATGTTGCCCTGTAGAACCTATCAGGTGAAATAATTTCCTTGACTTCCTACAGTCTTATATATGCTGTTTTTTTCTCCATACAGAATGCCCCAGGATTTTTAATACTCCAATAATTCTCAGATGTTCATTGCTCATATTTCAAAATTGTGTAGCTTCTTGGCATTTGTATTGTGATTTTTCTGAACTGACAAAATCCGTCTCAAAACTATTCATGTTGAAATTCCATGGAGGTCCATCTGTTATAATTCAGTATCATAAATAAAACATTTTTGCCTCTAGCTTAAATACATTAATATTTAACTGTTTCACATTTTGTCTGATATTTCAAACTGGTGTATTTTATCTCATAAAATTTGAACCTTATCCAACAATGTTTATAAGGCAGTGCCTTAAGTTTTAGTGCTAGAGAGCTGAATTAATCAGCTTTATCAATATATGTTTGGTTATTACCAACATTTATGCTTGTAATATCAACCTTGTCCTTCCTTATAGGCTCAGTATTCCATTATTGCTGAAACTGAATTGATGAAATATTCTTGTCCATACTTCGTACTGGAATGTCATGTGTGTGCTTGACTAAATTCTGTTGTTGCCATGCTCTCTCTTTCTTTTGCTTCTGCATCTGTTTCATACTTTTTGTAGTATAACATGGTTCTAATATGGATATAGAGACAGCTGTGCTAAGGACCCTTACTAAGCAGATTGATGATTGTCTCCTGCCGAACTTGCGGTTATTTTTGCCTGAGCCCAAATCCATTGGTTTAGAAGGTAAAACTGAGCAGAGATAACATTTTGTCTTTAATGTGCAACTGCTCTGTGCAGGCTAATTGTTACTTTTGACATTTTAACTGAAATAATTCCTCAACAGCTTGTTGGCATTCTCACTACAGTCTTGTCTAACCTTGTCACTTTTATATCAGGAAACAAAAACATTCATCAAAAAGCTAAGTCTCAAAGTTAATCTGACACTGTATCAGATGCTTAAAAGCACAGAAAAATGCAAAGGAATGTTGGATACTGACAAGCTCCAGGTAAAGCTAGATAAACATCCAGGACTTGCCAGATTATAATTAGTAGTAGATAGCCATGAGTTTGATTATTGATGCAGTAAAATAATTTCACCAGAGCTCTGATACTTTGTAACTCACATTTGGAAATTGAGGCAAGAGTTTAGTACCAGCTTTTAATGCATGAAGTAATACAAAGCTTTCTACATTCTACAATTCAGACAAACTGTTTCACAGCTCAGTGTTTTCATGTATTTAACGTTTATGGTCAGTGAGTTGGAAATTAATCTGATTTATAATTTAGTCCTCCAGCTGCGACTTCAAACACTAAATTGTAAAAATGCCACAGTATATATTGCACAGTGCTGCTGACCAGGCATTATACCTCAGAAGCACCGGGCTTCCCTGTGATGTCTGCTGTCAACTGCTGTGTTATTGAAGGAGGAATAAGAGGCATCTTTTTGGGCAAGTTGAGAAGTCTCTCAGGCATCTGTTGAAGCTGGTGTGAGGAGGATAGTGCTACCTATCCTGTTTGGGGGAGGGGTCAGACTAGGACCGACCAGTACCACAATTCCTCAGAGAAGAGGTGGCAACACAAAGAATGGTCCATAGGTAGATTTTAAGCAAACAAGCTGCAAATGCAGTCTTCATTGTTGGTGCAAGGGAAGGGCATAATGATCCTTGCATTGATTTGGGTCATTTGTCCCCTACCCATGAGATGGGTTAAGGCCCACAATCAATGCATCCTTATTGCTAGGATGTCATCAGGAAAACAAACCACCTCTGTGGCTGTCTGTATTGCAGCCTGCCCCCGACGAACCCTCATCAGGTCTGACTGATTGCTTATCAACTATTAAGCCAACCTCACAAAGTGGGAAAAGGCACACAAGAAAAATTTATATGCATTCTTTGAAAAATAAAAAAGTGTTGTTTTGATGTTGTCAGTCTTCACTTAATCCTTGACTGTGAGTTCGGTTCCGTATCTCGGAACCAACTTGGCCATTATTCCAGCTCCTGCCTTCCAAAAACTCTCAAGCTCAGCTTTACCCATAATGTTCCTCTCAGGATTACCTCAGATCTTGTTTGCCACTTGTAGTGCCAGACATGTTTTTTTCCTGACAGCTGTCGATCAAAGTTATTTCTGATAAATTGTAAGTGTTTTTCCTTCAAAATCTTCTAAATCATTATTTATACTTATTTCGCTTACCCAGTTCCTCTCTAGGATTCCTTATTAATACTTTGTGCTTTTTTCTATCAATACCATTGTTGGTAATACCTCGCTCTCTCTTTCTTCTTTCACTTTCTATCTGTTTACCTTTCCGGTAAATCTTCAGTACCATTGTTGGTATCTTTTCTTACAATTTAACCTCTCCTTTACTGTAACGGTGACCATTCCGTACCATTGTTGGTATTCTCCCTTTTTTCTTCCTGCTTAACTAAAAAAAATAAACTTAATTTCACTTTACCTCTTTCTGTCTGTAAGTGTGTTTGTGAGTGTGTGTATGTGTGTGTGCACTTGCTGATATAGCAGGAAAGACTAGGGGTACTTCTGGCTTCAAAAGATACCAGAAATGTGACAGAAAATTGCCAAACTCTGATGAGCACTCTCTTTATGTCTATTGTTTGGGCCCATTGCATCTTTAAGAATACTGTGCTATATGTCATAGTTTCAGCCACTGGGCTGTTGCAGAATGAAAGAACAAGTTGATTTTGAAGGGCCTAATTAAATCGGATTTCAACGAGGCCATATCTGGTTCCACTAAGTCCAAAACTGATGTTAGCTCCCCTTCTTCTTCCTCCACCTCTTCCAAACATGAATGATCTAAGAAGAGGAGCTGATCAGTTCTTTCGGTCTTATTGGTATAGCCATCTAAAATGACCAAAACTTCTTCATTTCCCACAGTTTCTGCAGAACCAACCAGGAAGTCTTTAGAAACCTTGGTGCCAGTCTCTGCACTGACTATTTTGACATCTACAACTATCATGGACAAGTCTTCAGTACCACTTCACTCCCTCGTTCCATCTATTTCAGAGGTGAAGGAGTTCTCTGTTTAAAACAGGCCTAGGACAAAGTACTCCCAATCAGTGTACCCCTTTGAAGACTGACCTACAAGCCCATTCTTGGCTAAACCCCATTCCCTGTTGGTCTCTTCGATCCGTTCCACCAAGAGACTCACAGAGTCTAATGTGTTGAGGCTGGTGGATCAGCTCCTGCCAATGAGGGGATTAGCTTCATCATTGGTTCCTAGTCTCCCTGGCTCTGGAACTCTCCCCATCTTTCCAGCTGCTGATGTTCCTCCTCTGACTCCAGCTGAGCTTTTGGAGTTCCCAGCTCCGACAGTCCCAGTTTCACCTGTGTCAGTTCCAGTTACACTTTCATTGCCAGTGCTGGTAACTACACTGAGCTGTTTGGTTCTATCAGATCTGGAGAACTCTTGGGGTCAAAGTTTTGTTGTTGGCTCCAGGGAGTGTGGATCCACTCCAGTGTTGTTGGAGTCATCCATGCTCCTCGGGGCATTTGCACATGTGAGTTTGACTTTGGCTTTGACTTTGGAGGTGGCTTCCTCAGTGCGGCATGGGACCGTGGTTCTGGGGGAGTATATCTCGGTTATGGGCTCCCATTCCTCTATGTGGGGCCTGCTTTACAGGCCATGGAGAGGGGGTTGTCCACTGTGGGCTCACAGTCGATACCACTCTTGTCGGGTCAACATGCCTGTCCTTACCCTCACCCAGAGATACTTCTAGCCTCTGCCCTGGGACAGCGGGCATAGAAACCTCATGATTCAACCACGACGGTTATGTCCTCTTCAGACATATCTCCAGCCCATCCCACTGAGGAGGTGCCCCTGAAAAGAAAGTGCAAGAGGAAGCACTTGGACTCCCCCAAAGAGTCTTACACAGAAGATACTGATTTTGATGAAGGGGAAGGTTTCCCAAGGTCGTCTTGGAAGATATGTTATTTGGAGACATTTTAGAAGTCCTGAAACAAAGGGGTGGCTGGACTTCCCATCAGCCTTCCTTGGAGGCATTGCTATACCTGGAGGGTTCCATGCCTGACCATCTATCTCTTGGATCTCTCCACCCACTGATGATCTAATTAAATTGATTGTGCAGCGAGCTTGGAAGATATCTGATTCCATCGAGCCAATCCCAAAGAGACCATACCGCATTTTGTCAGCTCCTGGGAATCACCAACACTACAGTAAAAGGATACCAGTAGATGCCATGGTGGTTGCAGTAGCTGCAAAAAAAGGAACTTGCTGATGAAAGTCATACTATCCATCCTCCTAACAAGGAGTGTAGGACAATAGATTCAGGAAGTGTGTATACATATCATCAACCTTTGCACTCAGGTCCTTGAACTTTATGGCACATTTTACGAGACTTCAACAGGATCTGATAAAGGAACTGTCAGATACTCTGACATGAGCTATAGCTGAGGGGAGTGCAGGATAAAGTAGCTTCCTAGGTGGCAACCCTTGAATCAATGTATAATTCGTCCATGAGGCTTATTGCACACTCAGCTAAAGAGACATCTAGAGCAGCGGGTTCTTGCATTGCCATGAGGAGACACACCTGGATGCGCTTTTGTGAATTTGTGGAGCCATTCAAGTTTTCTTTTGTTAATACTCCATTTGACAGAATATCCCTTTTTGGCCCCAAAGTGAAAGAGTCCCTCGCTAGATCTGAGAAGGATGTAAAGACCCTTTCTGCTGTAGGCATACGTTTTCCAACTCCTCAATGGTCTTACTTCAGGAACCAGAGGAGTGGGAAGCTATGGTTCAAAAAGCCCCAAGGACCTTTACAGGACTCATGTGGCAACAACTCCCCCCAGGGCAGAGGGGGAAGTTATAATGGAAGACTCCATACATGAGGCAGAGGTGGCCCACAAAACCAGATTTCCAGGGATTTCTTCTCTGGTATCTCTTATCTGCTCTCCTGAATAGAGGCCCAATTGCTGTCCTCTGGAGGCAGTCAGGGGACAATTATCCCTGCATCTATCTGCCTGGCTAAATTTAACAATGGACAATTGGGTGTAGAGGATTATAACCAGAGGTTACGACATTCGCTTTTCAAAAAAGCCCAAACAACCAAAAAGAATCCCAGATATTCCGTCCAGTCTCAGGGATGCAGTAGTCTTAGAAATTCAAAAACTGCTCAACAAAAGAGTCATCCAAGCAGTCCCAACAGACCAAATAGGATCCAGAGTCTACTCAAAATTCTTTTTAGTGCCAAAGAAAACTAGAACAGGAGACCTATTTTAGATCTCAGTGTGTTGACTTTTTGACACTTGTTGGTATTTGCGTTCTTCTGAGGTATCCAGCACTGTGTAGCATTCCATCTTTTCAAGTTTTTATTTAGTTCAACAAAGCAAATTCCAGATGATCACTGTTCAGTCTATATTTTCATTCTTAGGAAAAGACAATTAGGTGTGCTCAATAGATCTTCAGGATGCGTATTATCACATAAAAATGAACAAGCACTCCAGAAGATTCCTGCGCTTCTGGCTGGAAGCCAGTAATTAACATTTCAGAGCCCTGCTGTTTGGGCTCACCACATCCCCCAAAGTGTTCACCAAATGCTTGGAAGTGGTAGCAACTCACTTCAGACTGCTAGGATTCCACTTGTTTCCATACTTAGTTGACTGGCTAATTACTGCACACACCAAGCTTCTATTGTTGCGGGCAAGAAACTATTTTCTTCAAGCTTGCTTCTCACTGGAGATCATGGTAAACTGTGAAAAATCCCATTCATAGGAGTGGTATTAAACATAAACACCAGTATCACTTCTCTTCCCCAAGAAAGAATTCAAAGAATAAAATCACAAGTCATCCAGATTTGCAGCTAAAAAGTGACTGTAATACTATTATTAGAAACCCTAGGATTAATGGCAGCCACCATCACTTTAGTTCCCCTTGCAAGATTTCACATGCGAATCCTACAATGGCTCTTGGCGTCACAGTGGTCTCTACTGAATCAGGGAATGTCTCATCAAGTTTCGAACACTGATTTATGCAAAAAAGACCTAAATTGGTGGCTTCACGCCAACAAAACTTTGTCCGGCCAACCCTTTGTTCCTCCTCAGCCCCAAGCCATAATGACCACAGATGCATCCCATATGGGGGGGGGGGGTCATTATCTGGGAAAAACAGTCTAAGGTACTTGGTCCTAGTTAGAAGCCAATATGCACATCAGTGTTCTAGAGATGATGGCATTGCTTTTTACATTTCAAGCATTCCAGGAAACCCTCCCATTGGGAACGATTGTGATCCAAACAGACAACATGTCAATTGTTTGATACATCAACAAGCAAGGGGGGAACCAGATCTTATCCATTTTGTCAAGAAGCACTCAGGGTATGGCAATGGGCAATTTTTTTCTGACCGCTTTCTAATTGCAACACACATTCTGGGGAGCACCAGTGTGATTGCGGACAAATTGAGCAGGAGAATCCTAATGCTCCAATCCTTTGGTGATGGAAAGGATACTCCACCAGTTGGGCCAACCCTGCTGTGATATCTTTGCATCCCTCTTGAACATGAAGTCCAACAGCTACTTTGCCCTATTCCCCATGCCGGGGGACTCACTGAGAGATCCTCTTCTTCACAATTGGCCCTCTGGTCTGCTGTGTGTCTTTCCCCAGATTCCTCTCATTTCCCATTTTCTGAAGAAAGCCAGAAAGTCGAAGAACAGGGCAATTCTCATTGCCCCATTCTGGCCTTGACAGATATGGATGGTTTCCCTTTCTTTGGCCTCACCTTATTTGGAAATCTTGGACCTTGGACCCAGCTCCAAACCTCTTGTCTCATCCAGAAGGACTCTTTCATCCAAATCTTCAAAATCTCAAGCTCAGTGCATGGCTTCCCAGTTCCAATGATTGCAAGTTGTAATAGTCTCACTGCCCCAGTTCAATGAATTGTTCTAGCCTCCCATAAACCTTCAACTAGAAGATTATACAATAGCAAGTGGTAGAAATTTTTAAAATGGGCTACAGACAATAACATTGACCTATATTCTGCACCAGTAGATAAGGCCTAAGAATGTTTACCATCGCTTTTCGATGCAGCATCTTCCTCCTGAACTGTGTGAGTACATCTAACAGCAATTTCCAACTTTCATAATGAACCGACAACAACTGCTGTTTTTGGACATAGGACATCAAAGGTGTTATTTTTGGAGAATTTATATGTGATTGCCGTACCTGAGGAGTGTTTTATTGGTTTATTTGTAGTTTTTACACTCTTCGGTGTTTCAACGTTTGTGTTTTGGATTGCAACTTTCATAATGGTTTAAATGATATGGCTGCAGTCCATTATATGTTCCCCTTTTGAGGCATCTTCAAATTGCAATTTGAAGCATTTATCATGGAAAACTTTATTTTTGATTACTATTACTTCTGCGAGAAGAATATCAGATCTACAAGCCTTATCCTGCAAGCCTCTTTGCCTAACCTTCCATTAGGACAGGGTCTCCTTGTGAACTAACCCGTCCTTTCTACCAAAAATAGTTTCTGAGACTAATATCAACCAGATGATACAACTTCCCGTATTTTTTCCCAGCTTTTCAAATAGAGGTGAATATTTGCATTTGCTAGATGTACATAGACAATTACATTTTTACCTTCATAGAACAAAAGAATTCAGAAAATCTGACTAGTTGTATGTTTCTTTTTCGCCTACTACTCTGGACAAACCAGTCTCTGAGTTTACTCTGGCTAAATGGTTAAGGATTGTATAACCTTCATTTATAACAAAAGGAAAGTGCAGCTACCAGGCCCTGTAAAGGCATATTCTACAAGAGTAATAGCTGCTCCTGCAGTTTTTCATGCTAGAGTTCCAATAGACAATATCTGTGCAGTGGCTTCTTGGGCATCCCACATACCTTTATTACTCATTACAAACTGTGTCTGGTTTCTAGGAGACGAACATAATTTTTTTTCCAGTGGTACTCAGGAATATACTTTTGTGAGACCTCCAAAGATTTAGGTACCTGGGGACTTTGAGTGGTCTCTCAATCCTTTGATTGAGAGACCACTCAAGTCTGAGTCTAAACCTCAAGATGCACGCCCTCGAAGCCCTCCTCAGTATGGAGAACATCGATGTCTGTGCTGTGACTGAAACCTGGTTCAAGGCTCCTGAGAGCACCCCAGCACTATCAGATTATATCTCATATCATGCGTTCCGGCCCCAAAATCCAGACCAAACCACAAAAGGAGGGGGAGTATCCATATTCATAAAGGATACCCACACCTCCAGGTTAGTGGAAACGCACGAAGCATCGGAGACCATCCAGGTGCAATTAACCATAGGTAAAACTGCCCTACAGTTTGTAGCATGCTACAGACCACCCTCTCAAACTCAGGAAACCCACACAGCCTTCCTGAAGACACTGGAGAGTATGAATGTCTCTCCAAACACCATCATATTGGGTGACTTCAACTACCCAAACATAGACTGGGAACATTACTCAAGCCCCAGCACCCTAGCCCAAAGGTTCCTGGAGTTCATAAACTCAAATGCTATGGAACAACTAGTCACCATTCCCACAAGAGGAGAAAATATACTAGACCTGATCATCACAAACATGGGGACAAAATGCTCCACACGGAAGTATATCCCTCATTGGTGAGATCAGACCATAAATTAATCTCACTGGAGATCCACATCCGCCCCAACCCCAGCAAAAAGACCACAGTGAATAACTTCTCAAAAGCAAACTTCACACTTCTTAAGACTGGAGTGGTATCCTTCAAGGCCCCGAGCCAGTGGAAACCACAACCCACGCTGCTAAAACCCTTACAAATGCCTTCTCTGAGCACCTCCAGGAATGTATGGATCAAGCAATCCCTAATAAAATCAAGACCCTTTCCACCAAAGGCAGGCCCGGTCTGGTGGACCCCAGCCATAAACAAACTCTACAACAAGAGGAGAAAGATACTACATGACAGGCGAAAATCCTAAAGGGAAGGCATCTCTGATCAATACTAGCAAAAACTACGATCACTCATAAAATCATCCAAGGCCAACTTCGAGAGAAAAATCGCTAAAGACACAAAAGACAATCATAAGGCCTTCTTTAGCTATGTTAGAAACCTGGGTGGAAACTCCCAGATATGCTCAGAATTAGTCCAAAATGATACAAAAATCACTGAACCCACAGACATTGGCAACATACTGGCAGACAGGTTCAGTGCAAATTTCTCCCAAAAGGAGAAATATCTATCCCACCAGAGTCTAGCCTCCCAAACATCTCAGATGCCCAGGTGAGAGCTGCTCTCTCTAAAGCAAAAAACACAGCATCAATGGGACTGGACGGTGTCCCCGGCTGTGTGCTACACGAACTCAATGAGGAACTAAACCCACACATAAGGCTGCTGTTTAATCTTAGCCTTACTACAGGATACGTACCCAAAGAATGACGTATGGCAACTGTGGCCCCACTCCACAAAGGCGGTGCTTCTACGGACCCTGGAAATTACCGCCCCATAAGCTTGATGAGCCTTGTCTGCAAAGCTATGGAGAGGATCATAATGGAACTCATAAATAAAGACATTGGGGACCTACAGACACTGGATCCTACCCAATTTGGCTTTGTCAAGGGCAGATCCTGCCTCTTGAACTTGGTCAACTTTTTCGAAACAGTCACTAAAGCCATTGATGAGGGTAAGGCAGTTCACACAGCCTACCTTGACCTAGCAAAAGCGTTCGACACAATACCCCACTCGGGCATCATAGAAAAGCTCACCAGCTTAGATGTAAACCCAGATGTCACAAGATGGGTTGCAAACTGGCTCAAGGACAGAACCCACAGGGTTAGAGTTGCTGGTGCCATGTCAGACTCTAAGCCGGTCACGAGCGGTGTCCCACAGGGCTCAGTCCTAGGCTCCCTCTTGTTTGGCATTTATTTTTCTGAAGTGCAGACAAACATAGGGGGATTGTGGCTGACAAAATTTGCAGATGACTGCAAACTGGGTACCATAATTGACACTCCATCAGACACAGACATCCTCCAGAGAGGTCTCATAGAAATGGATAACTGGTGCCAGAGCCATGTCCTTAAGCTAAATGCCAAAAAATGTATAGTCATACCCTTTGGGAAAAACAAGGTAACCCCTAATTACCACATAGGTGGTAATCCATTAAACACGGAAGAAGTTATCAGGGACCTGGGGACCCAAGTTGACAGTAACCTCTCTTTTGACACTCACATTGCCAAAGTGGTTAGGAAGACCTTCTACATTGCCCACCTGATCATGAAGGGATTCACATCCAGATCAGGAGAGGTCATTGTACCCTGTACTCTTCACTTATCAGATCAATGATTGAGTACAACGCCCCATTCGAATGTACCTTACCCGACACCTGCAGCAGTTGGAAAGACCCCAAAGTTCCTCACCAAAAGGATAAAGGGGCTCAAACATATGTCATACGCTGCCCGACTGAAGAAACTCCAGCTCTATTCAGTCGCATACCGTCTGCTCAGAGGTGATCTGTGCCTGACATACAAGGCCATGTCCAACCCGGAATTAATGGACATGCTCCACCTCAAAAAATCCAAATCCACCAGAGCCACAAGAGCAAGAGACTTAAACCTCAACACGGATATAAATAGGACGTGCTGGAGGGACAGATTCATCACCCAGAGACTCCCTACACTATGGAACAGAATCCCAGTCCATGTGAGGCAGAGCCCCTCACTGACTCTGTTCAAGAGAAATCTTGACGAGTGGATGGGAGATCGTAGGTTTACCCCGGGAATCATCTCTGTGTCACTGCTGGACAGAGGCACAGCAAACTAATGGGTATAGTATTCTCATCCTAAGGGGTGGTGAAAGCCACACACACTCTGGCTAGGCTTATAAATGCCCTAGGGCAGATAGCCTAGTATAAACCTATGAACCTATGGTGATGGAAAGGATAGTTCACCAGTTGGACCAACCCTGCTATGATCTATTTGCAACCCCCCTAAACAAGAAATGCAACAGCTACTTTGCCCTATTCCCCATGCCAGAGGACTCACTGAGAGATCCTCTTCTTCACGATTGGCCCTCTGGTCTGCTGTGTGCCTTTCCCCCGATTCCTCTCATTTCCCATTTTCTGAAGAAAGCCAGCAGGTTGAAGAACAGGATAATTCAGGATTAAGTGAAGATTAACAACATCAGATAAAGAAGTTATGTCTTATCATAATGTTCCATCTGTGTTGTCGATCTCCACTTTCCTTGACATCCCCACCCTCCTTCCCCATGCCTTTCTGGTTTCTTGGTGGAACAAATCTATCTAAATAGACTGGATTTCCTGTAAGAATGCAGATATGGTCACTGATCTGTTGTTTCGTGTCTGTCACTGTCTTATGCACACTCGATCTGAGGTAATCCTTAGAGGAGCATTCTGGGTAAAGCTGAGCTTGACAGTTTTTGGAAGGTGCGAGCTGGAACGAAGGATAAGTGAAGATCTAAACACACAACCGCTGCCCACTAACAATAAAGGTTGTCCTCCTCTGTATAAATCAAAAAGCTTCCACAAAATGATTGTGGTATAAATCCAAAGTAGTCCGCAGTGGACATTTTAGGTGATGTTTTTAGAATAACTAGATGTTTTAATAGTACAATACTACCAGGTTACATATGTGAAAGAATGTTTGTATTTAATATGTATTTATTTATATTATATATATATTTCTTATACATATATTAAGTTATATGCAACTACTTTGAATTTATACCACAATCATTTTCAGTTTTCATTTTAGTTTTGGACTGAATTAATTATCAGCAATTTTGCTGTTTTTAGTAGAACAGTGATGTAATAGTGCTGAGAATTAATGACAACCAATGAAAACGAATGTAATGTTATTTAAATGCGTTTGATAAGTTTTCACAGATGATTCTGATGAAGTCTCAGGATATGAGATGAAAGCGCGCTAAATCTAAGGAGTATTTATGTATTTATTTGGTATGCCTTATTGCAAATAAAAGGTTCACCATTCATCATTGTGGAAGCTTTTTGATTTATACAGAGGAGGACAACCTTTATTGTTATTGGGCAGCGGTTGTGTGTTTAGTGATTTTGGTTTTGAAGAACTCGGTGTTTGCCTTTGGATAAGTGAAGATCGACAACACAGATGGAACATTATGGTAAGACATAACTTCTTTTTATTTCTGACTATTGACATGAATTTTATGGTTCAGTGGTATACATTTTAATTTTTGGAGGTGGAGATCATACCTCTCAACCTGGAAACAGCTAAAATCTGGACAAAGGCCCATGAAAAATAGGTACAAATCTGTACACTGATTAACATAAAATTTGCATATATAATTATGTAACCCCATCCACTCCGAATGGAATTGTGGAATACCAGCTTTCAAACAAAATGAAGAAACCGACAACCAAAATATGGCCCCAGAGCCCAGACCCTGTAGTAAATGGTATTTTTTTTAAATGTGTAGCAAAGGTGTTCAGTGGGAAGGGAGAAGATGATGAACCTTAGGATTTTGTTTTTGATGACTCGCAGTATCTGGGTTTTGTAGTAAAAGTAGGGCATTTAAGGGTGGGCAATATTCTAATCTTAGCTAAAGAATATTATAGTTTGCTAGGACCTCCAAAAGTCATTCTCCATGGCCTACTGATCAGTGGCATTGCTAAAGTTTGTACCACCCCAAATGCACCGCCCTCCCCCCTGCAGCCGTTCTAATGTCGCATTACTTGACTGTTTCACCCCATTTACCATAAACACTGTAATCTGCATACTATTTTACTTCTACAGTGATTATTTGGATTTCATTTAAAACTTTTTATTTTACATTTTATAGCACACACACTAATAGACATCTGCTAAACAAAGCAATACAGTCTCACAATGAAAATAGACTTAACATTAAAACTTCTCTGTCCTTGAAACTCACATTCATTGAAACAGCATTGAAACCCACATTCAAAGAAAATGCCAGTGGAGTATAATGATTACGTTTGGGCTGTTTTCAAACATAGGCCCCTTGCACACGAAACATACATGTGTTCTTTGATACACCTTCCTGATTGTTTTAAATGATATTCCTTGTATAATACAGCACACTTGTTAGAGTGCTTGTTAAATTTATTGTTTTGAACATTTTTCCAGTAAACAATGAAACAAAATGCATGAACCAATAATGACAAAACTGCCCAGTTCAGAACATTTTCATCATAAAAGTCTACTCAAACTTTTACAGTCCACCAGTATCAGTAAATATGCACAATGTCTGCAGAAGTAAAAGTCATCTAAATAATTCTACATTAAAGAGATCTGTAACAAATGAAGAGGTTGCTGCTAGCAAACAACTGTATATTTCATTGTTTCATCTACAAATAAAGTGCCTGTTGCCCTTGAGGTATAAATTGCCTATGTTACAGTAAAAAAGTGATACGCTAGTAATACTGCAATAGGGAATGGATGGCAAACTGATAACAGGCTGATAGTTACTAGGTATCGTCACCAAAGAGGACATTTATAGGACTGCAGCATCCACCCCCTTTAAAAGTACAACACAGTACAGTCAGAAGTGACCTTAGGTCAACTGGTGCCCTAGGCAAAAGGGCTCCACAGAGCCCTCCACACCACCCAGTGCCCCCATCCTGGTCTACATACACCAAATAAATATCGGAAAAGCGCCCCTGCTAGAGCGGTGCCCTAGGCAGCCGCCTAGTTGGCCTATGCTAAGGCCGGCTATGAGTACAATATCAGCAATCCAACATACTGTGTAGTAGAACCCACAGCCTTCTGCATCAAAAGCATGTATTCTACCTGTTGTGCTACTAACACGAACAGACTTGCATAATCAGCAATAAACTTCTCTCCCCTGAAGAACTATGTAGCACAAGAACTCTGGAAAAAGCCAAAGTTTATTGGGGGGGGGGGGGGGCACATTTTAAACATTGCTTGTATAATCTTAGAAAGTTGATAGAATAAAATGCTTTGTGTTACCATGTGTTTCCTGAAAGATAAGAAGACTGAAACTTAGATGGCTACCTTATGATGACATGCAAGTAAAAGTTCATAGAAGTAAAAGGTCATATGTACCATGTGCTATCTAACAAAGGAACAGATTCCTTTTCATCTGATTCTTCCTCTACTGTTTAGGTGCAGTAATGCTGTGCAAATACTACAACGCATAGGTATGTCGGTGACTAAGAAGTACCATGTGAAAATATATATTTATACATATATTTTTAGACCAAGACGCTGTCAGTGAAACAGTTAATTTTGTAACTTTACTCTGTGTGTGTGTGTGTGTGTGTGTGTGTGTGTGTGTGTGTGTGTGTGTGTGTGTGTGTGTGTGTGTGTGTATGTTATGAAGTCCTTAGTCTGTCTGTCTGTCTAATCTATCTATCCATCCATCCGCCCATTTTGGATATCCACTTTTTTCCACATCATGACCACAGGAAGCTAAAGCCTATCCATGCAAGCAATGCTTGTAAGGCAGGAAGCAGTCCTGAATGAGAGGTAGTCTATGATTCACAGGATACAAGCACACTCACAAACACACACCAGCACTATTTCTGTTCAGCAGGTCATCAGCCTTACTGTATAACTGGTGGGAAGAATTGCTACCACTGTTATAACCGAACATCCCCTGAAAGTCTATTATTGTAACACTGGTGTGAATTCCAAAATAATGCTTCTAATACAAAGAAACACTGTTTAGTAAAATGAGGGCAGCCACGGTGGTGCAGTGGTTAGCATTGCCACCTCACAGCAAGAGGTTCTCTGGTTTGATCCTCGGCTGGGGTGCCTTCTGTGCGGAGTCTGCATGTCTTCCCTGTGGTCGCGTGGGTTTCCTGCGGGTGCTCTGGTTTCCTCCCACATCCCAAAGACATGCAGTAGTTGGATTGGACACTCTAAATTGCCCCTAGGTGTGTGTGTGTGCATGTGTGTGCCTTCTGTGGAAGGTTGGGTGCCGGGCTGGCAACTTGACACTGTAAAACTCCACTGCCAATCATGAGCGGACAGATGATCCGCTGTGGTGACCCCTAACCGGGAAAAGCCGAAAGAAGAAGAAGACTGTTTAGTAAAATGTATTATATCTTGTAGCAAGCCTAAGTAGGACAAATCTGTGGATCGTGTCTAAAGTTAGCTTAGCTATATTTTTGCAGGAGGTAAACCCCCTGTACTCCTAGTAAATAATTCAAACTCTGACTTCATAGAAACATGAAGAAAAGTCATTGCTGGTTTCAATGAAAAACTATTTATTTTCCTAAGGATATACACCCTCAATCTATTTAACAAACAGAGGCCAGAAATTAATATTAGATGTATTAGTTGGCATTATGTTTATTTATTTTTTTTACTAAATAATATTGATTATAAAATTCTAAAGGTTGCTTTGTGATCTGACAAAGTTCTCCCTTGTGCATTAAGGATGCTAGCATTCAGTATTCTTCTTCTTTTGGCTGCTCCCGTTAGAGGTTTCAAACTTGCCACAGCAGATCATTGGTCCGCAGAATGACTGGCATGGCAGTAAAGTTTTACTGTGTCGAATTGCCAGCCTGGCACCCAACCTTCCTCAGAAGGCGCGCGCTCTCACACACACACACACACACACACACACACACACACACACACACACACACACACACACACACACACACACACACACACACACACACACACAGAGTCTGTGTTAAGTATTCTCTGAGCAAGCAAATAAATCAACAGTGGCTGTGTTAAGTACTCTGAGCAAGCAAGTACAATCAACAGTGTCAAACTAATACAAAATACAACACATACGCAAGTAAATCAAAAGTGTCTGTATTAAGCATGAGCACAGTTTCAGAAGCAGTACCAGGCAGGAATTAAATTAAAAATACAGCACATTGTCTTTGTTAAGCAGTAGAATCATCTCTGTTAAGTAGTAGAATAATTCAGTACATACTGGAAAGAAGCACGAGCAATTCCAGAAGCAGTTGCTTACTCGGCAGGAATTAAGTTAAAAGAAACAGCACATATCTCTGTAAAGCAGCAGAAATCTCAATACAGCTCTCAAGCACAAATTAACAAATGCACACCCCTACCTCTTAAATGTTAATTAACAAATGCACACCCCTACCTCTCAATACAACATATTCGGAAAGAATCTGTGTTAAGTAGTCTCTGAGCGAGCCAGTAAATAGTAAATCAACAGTGTCAGAATCAGAAAATGTCTGTATTAAGTACTCCGAGCAAGCAAGTAAATCAACAGTGTCTAACTAATACAAAATAAAGCAACAGCACATACCGGAAAGTGAATACAGCACATAGGAAAGTGTCTGTGTTAAGCATGACTCATAAGCACAATTCCAGAAACAGTAAATCAACATCAAAATGCTTACCGGGCAGGAATTAAATTAAAAATACAGCACATATCTGTATTTTGTGTTAAGCAGTCGAATCTCAATACAGCGCATACTCGAAGGTGTCTGTGTTAAGCATGAGCAATTCCAGAAGCAGTAAATCAACATAAAACACTTACTGAGCAGGAATTAAATTAAGCAAAAACAGCCGCCATAGTATTTTCTTTTGCCTTAAGGTCTGTCCCTTGTGAAGCTGACACATGCCTTGATGACTGAAAAAAAAAAAAAAAAACCCGTAAAGCTGGGAAATTTGGAAATTAAAGGGGCCATGTGGGAATTCGTGGCACCTCAATATTTTGCCCTGAAGACTGTCATTTACCGAGGAATTCAGTACAGTTGAGAGGTATGGTGGAGGTATATGGTCCCAAATTCTTACTGCTTTGTGATTCCTTGCCCAGAATGGTGTGGAGGCTCAGTGGCCAAATTTCTACTTCACATGAACCAGGGGTCTGGAAATCATTTCTGATCTCCAGTTACTGTCTGTGTGAAGTTTGCTTGAGCCATGTTATCCATGTGTTTTTCTATTGCTATTCTGGAGTTTTCTGATTTTTAGAAAAATATACAGATTGAAACTGTAATTTTAACTTATTTTGGTATTTTGCATTACCCTTCTCTTTATGGCTAGTGTCATATGTGAAAAGGATCTGCAGTTGAGCAGTTCATTTGCACATTTATGAAATTAATTTAATTAAATGTTGATATCCTGCCTTGTTATTCACCTATAAGTGCAGACTCTAAGAAATCAAACATTATAAATGCATGGCTTGTGCCATTTTTATACATTTCCCTTTTCTACTACATTAATTAGGATAACATAACATAATGGAATTATTCCAATGTCTCTACTGTGCATGAAATATTTTGTTTTCCTATCCATTGCCCCACTCCAGCCAAATTATTCTTTAGTGTGATCTTGTTAGATGAGATTTATTTCCTGTTTTGTGAAATTGTCATAGGGTCTTTACTTATCTTTGCCTCCCTTTATCTCATGTTTCTGTACATCTTTATTTTCGTTAATTAATTTCTTTATATTTCTCATAAGTCACATCAGATGTTTCTTCTTCCCATACTTTCCTTGACCTTTTGAAGATTGTTATATATGGTCCATGTTGCTCAGAAGTTATGTGTTAAGGTGGGAAATACAGTAGGTGGGATGGGAGTTGATCATGGACTGACACTTTTTTTTTACAAGGAGATGGTTTTCCATATTGTAAGGACCTATGTCTGATTGATAGAGCATCTGTCAGTGATCACACTTGAAGGTCTGGTGGACTGGGTACCCCTACGGTCCACATACATGATTAATGTGACTGTCAGGCAGGAAGATATAGCATTGGATAGCTTGAGTTTGTTCTTTTTCTGTTTAAATAAACAGTCCACTGTTGTCTATTTTTATCCATTCAAACATGTGGGATTGTTGGATTCAGTGGGATCTGACCTTGTTGCTGATCTCAAAGCTTATTGGATCCAGAGCTCTGACTCCTCCCCTATCTATAATTCCCTAGGTTGTACTTCAGATGCTCAGATCTTGTTTGCCACTAGGATAAGAGAAAAAGGAAAAAGAAAAGTGCAGATCTCCTCCCAAGACTATGAAGAAAAGATCTCTGGAACTGAATACCTCTATTAGGCCTGATCCCAAGGTTCCCAGAAGGTCAAAACCTACAACATCTTGAGACTGATTTCCTTCCCACACCAGCTACTCAATGTGTCCAGTGAGTTCCAGACTGCAATCACCCATTTTACAGGAAAGAAGATATTCACAACCATTTTCGGTAGTGTCATCTACTTGGTCATCTAGAAGTTTCAGGGAGCTCAACATTGATAGGATGAAGAGGATGTTTTTGAGGGCACATATACAACTTGAGTTTATCATGGTACTGTCTCGTGAAAAGGTACCAAGTGCAGGCCAACTTACGCCTCTCTTACAGAAATCCATACCGACTCACCCTTTGGGTTTGAGATTATTGGAACCACCTGGAACCAGAGCACCTTTATGAGTGCCAGAGATGCTTATGTCTTTGACACTGGTTGTTTACCTCTCTTGGACCGAGATTAGACTTGGATCTGAATCTTTGATGATGACTTCCTAGGGGGTTGGGGGCGGGGAGTAAGTTGACATTGAGGTTTTTGGAGCTGTAGCTTCCCACAGCACTTTGACCCTGGATACCTCAGACCCAAGGATAGTTTGGGACCAAGCTCATCTGTGCAGTGATCTCCCTCTCTTCTTCAGAACAAAGGGAGTCTTCCATCCCCATGGCAGCCTTGGCTTTCAAGTCTTTTGAAAGGGTTTTGGAATAAAACAAAGATAAAGTGACTTCAGTGAGTTCTGTTGCACCCAGACCTCATCTGCAGTCTGTGTCTCTCCCTCTACATCCTGTTCAACAGGGACAGTCGGTACCAATGACTTCTGAGGAAGTTTGCTTTGTTACCTTCCCATCCAGTTCTGACCCTTCTAACACTCCTGTAGAGGGTGTTCCCAGAAAAAAAGACGTGCAAACGGAAGCACCTGTCCTTTATACCAGAACCTTTCACTGAAGGTACTGACTTGGAGGAAGTGATGGGTTCCTTTCACTTCCTCTCTGAAGACATCATGTTTGGTGACATCTTCTAATTAGTGAAACAGAAAGTGGGGGTTTTCATTTCAAGACCCTTTACTGGATTAGTCGGTATTCATGGAGGCTTTTGGTACCAGACCAGCATTGTTCTGGGTAGTACCACCCATTGACCCTCTTATAGATCTTATGGCTCAGTGGGTGTGGAGGGACCCTGATGTGATGGACCCTATACTTAAGATGGCTGACAGAATCTTATCAGCACCAATTGATTGGAGGCAGTGGAGTAAAGGTCCATCAATATATGCTATGGTGGTGGCAGCAGCCACCAAGAAGGAGCTATTCATATTAAGCTCACCTGTTCATCCTCCTAATATGGAATCTAGGGCAATGGACAAATGTGGAAAGTGCAGCTATGTGTCAGTGACTTTTACCCTTAGATTGCTGAACTATATCGCCCATTTGAAATTACTAAAAAAAAATCACCAAATCTCTCTCAAGGGTACTGCCAGCAGATGTCCAGAAAACAGTGGACTCCCAAGCTTTAAACTTTCCAGTCTTCTTCTAATGTGGCCATGTGTCTGCTGTCTAATGCAGCTGATGGTATTGCCAGAGCAGCAGTCACTAACATCACCATGTGCCTCCACACCTGGATGTGACCATGTGACTATGTGGAAGGCTAAAGTTGTCCTTCCACCCTGTTTGGATGTAAAGTTAAGGATATGCTCACTAGGAGCCAACAGGATGGCAAGACTGTCTCTCTGCAGAGGGAGTACACTTCCCACCCCACAAGAACATTTTCTAAGAACCAGAGATCAGGGAAGAAGATGTGGTTCTGCAAATCCATGGCAGAGGGAGAGGCAGTTTTAACTGAAAATGCCAAAGAGGCAGAAGCAGACTGCAAAATCAAGGCTTTTCTTCATTTTTCAAAGAAAGCTTTTCAGCACTCCTGAATGGTTGCCTGACTGATGCAGTCTGGGGTTCTGCACCACCCAAAACCACCAGCTAGGTTAATCCTGCTTCTGTTGAGATTAAGGATTTCATTAGTGAGATTTTTCACGAGAGTGCTACAATGGACCTTACTCAGGCCTGCAAAAAAAAAAAAAAAAAGCATTGCATGGTGGATAACATCTCTGTCTGTGAACAAGGGACAATGTTTCCAGATGGATTTGCCAATTGCAGCAGTGATCACGGATACATTCCTTCTTGGGTGGCATGGCGAAGGGAAGATGGGCCAAGGTAAATGATCGACAACAGAGGGTAATCTTCACATCAGTGTCTTGGAGATGACAGTGGTCTTTCTAGCATTGCAGGCATTTCAGGACCTACTCCCTAAGGGTGTGGTATCTATACAGAAGGACAGCATTGCTGTTATATGATACATGAAAAAACAGGGAGGAACCCATTCTTATCCTCTTTGTGAAGAAGCCATGAGGGTTTGGCAATGGATAATATCGTCAGAGTACTTTTTGGTAGCAATGTACATCCTGGGGTCACCTCCAGTGTACTCATGGATAAGTTAAGTAGGGCTGTACTGAGCTCTCGTGAGTGGTCTCTCAATCCTGCAGTGATACAAGCAGTTTTCAGTCACTGTGTCAACCTTGCTGCAACCTTTTTCCCTCCTATCTAAACAACAAATGCAGCAGGTATTTTGCTCTGATCCCTCCACAGGGAGAGTCACTGAGGGATACTCTGGTCCACAGTTGGCCCCTGGGTTTCCTGTATGCTTTTCCTCCTTTACCCCTAATGAACAGATTCATAGAGAAAGCTAGGCAGCACAAGGGCAGGCTAATCCTCATTGCTCCTTTTTGGCCCCGGCAGACATGGTTTCCCTACTTGTGGCCTCTTCTAGTGCATCCTCCATGAATGTTGGATCATTATCTAGATCTACTAACTCACCCATCCAGACTGCCTCCTCTAGAACAGAAGTTCATGACGTTAACTGAATGGTTCCTCCAGTTTTAAGCATAGCCAGAGATGCCAGGCCTCCCCTGCAGTAGTCAGTATACTTTCTGCTTCATAGAAACCATTAAATAGGAAAGTTTACCACAGTAAATTGAAAGGATTTTCAGTCTGGGCCTACTCCAAAGGTCTGGGCCCCTTTATAGCACCAGTTCCTTCCATACTTGAGTTTTTGTCTGATCTCTTTGACAAAGGATCCCATTTTGAAGCTATTAAGGTTCATCTGGAGGCTATTGCTAATTTTTGTGTTGGGCATAATGATATGTCAATTAAGTCTCTCAAGATCTCAAAAGCCTTCCTCAGAGGTACTTTTTTGCTGAGATCTCCCATAGAGACCCAGCACCCCCCATGAGACATCATAATTATGTTACAAGCTTTAACTCAGGCTCCTTTTGAACCTGCTAGCACAGTGGATTTAACATTTTATTACATGGAAAACAATTTTCCTGGTTGCAGTGCCATCAGACAGATGGATCTCAGAAATACAAACCCTGTGCTCAAAGCCCCCCCCCCCCATATGTTTTTCACAAAGTCAGGGTTTGCCTTACAGCTAACAATTGCTTTATTCCTAAGATAGCATCTGATACTAATTTAAACCAGTCTATACGTCTTCCTATCTTCTTTCCATGATACTCAAACAAAGGAGAATACCTCCTAATTTGTAGATGCTCACAGACAACTTAGATTCTATATTCACAGGGCAAAAGATTTCAGAAAGGATGATCAATTATTCATTTCCTTGGCCAAGCCAAAACTGGGAAAGGCAGTTTTTAAAGTAAACTTATCCAGATGACTCTGAGATTGCATTTATTTCGTATACCATAAGAAAAATTTGCCTTTACCAAATAAACCAAAAGTGCATTCAACAAGACCAATTTCTACTTCAACAGCCTTCAACAGAGGATTATCCATTGGCGACATCTGTGCAGCAGTCACACACCTTTGTTTCTCACTGTAAGTTGGACACACAATTGAGATCACATTCATCCTTTGGTTCCACCATACTCAGGAATGCCCTTCCTGGATAACAACCAGTTTGACAGCTTAGGATTCTGTCCCACATGCTTGAATGGATGAAAACAGACAACAGTATATATGAAAGTTATGTAATTAACATAATGTTGGATCCATGTTGTCTGATTTTCGTCCACTTCAAACTCTCACCCTCCTACCCACTTTAAATTTGTCACCTATGACTTTGAGTGGATTTTACTCCCTGTCTGTCCACAGCCACACTAGACTGGCATATTTTTTATCAACTTTTCCAGATCACCAAGATTTTGATTTTGTCTCTGGCAAAGGGATGTTCATCGTGTTACACTGCTGCAGTCATCACATTTGGGTTATCCTGCCGTCAGGCGGTCCTGCAGTCGGCCAGAGTTCCAAAGTCTTGGTCCTGCGTTGGTTGCTGTCGCTTCTTCCCTGACGTCAGTGTGCCAGGGGTATATAAGATGCATCCGACGCCATTTTCTCCAGTCTTTCTTGCCTCACGGTGCCCGAAGCAGAAGCAGTTCGCAAGTGCAGGTCGGCCGACTCCTGAGATTTTCGAAGTCGAATTTCAGATCCGAAATCTTCAATAAAGCTAAGTACCCCGTTGGGGAAACTTTTTTCTTGCCTCAGACCGATGTCAGAAAAAGTTAATAATTGTATTTCTTGTGGAAAGCAAATACCTCATAAAGACTTCCACTCATACTGTATTCCATGCCTAGGCCCTGAACACGACGTCACTAGTTGCCAGTTTTGTGCTAGATTTAACAAACGTACTATTAAAAGGCATTTTGATTTTGCATTGCACTACTTTGGCCGAAGGTTCAATTATACAATGCCGTCGGATCAACCAATGACCGCAATACTGAAAAAATGCAAGGATAAGGATAAAGACAGATATCCGAGGTCCAAAACCGACGACGAAGTCTCTTCTAGGCCAGTCGCCGGTTCGCCAGTTCTCAGTGAGGTGCTTTCGCAGCCCCTGACACCCGCTACCTCAGAGCCACAGGCCGCCTCCGACTCCCATGTGGAGACAACTAGGCCTCTGGAAACTCAAGGTATTGGGCCTATGGAAACTAATCCCTCAGATGGGTCCGGAGCCGCTGAGCAGTCATCGGCTTCTGAGGGTGTTTTCAGACCTTCACAACTTACCAGTAAAACTACAGCCAAGACAAAAGTACCACTAAAGACAAAGAAACAAGTACAGCATTCTCCTGGACAAGCCTCCATGCCTAAGAACCAGATGCTTAAAATGGCCGAAGACCTCATTACTTTAATCAGGGGTTCCCATCCCCCTCCTGAGAAAAGGCCTAGGCAGGATACAGACTATGATTCCTCTGATCAAGTTTCCATTTCCTCTGATTCCTCTTCAGACCAGGGGTACTCTCTACCCCCCTATGAGGACTCTGATGCTGAAGAATCTATCCCTTCAGCCTCTCCTCCTGAGGATTATTCTTTTGGGGAAACTTTACATACCATGAGGGAGCATTTCCATTGGGAAAGTCAGGATTACTCAGAATCTAAGAAAAGGCTCAGAGATTTCCTTCTATTGCCTCAGCACAGGCCCCTGGCTATTCTGCCTGTGCTAGATATTGTGGATGATGTGTTCTCTGAATCCAGCTTATCTCCTGATTCCTTGTCCCCTGCACCAGCCAAGCCAGATAGGTACTACAGAGTCCCTGCCTCTCACAAGTTTCTTTATAAAAACCCTTCTGCTGATCCAGAAACTATTTCCCAGGGTCCCAAAGGGGTTAAGGCTTCCATTGCAAAAAATCCAGTACCCTCTGATAGAGATTCCAGAGCTTTGGATAGATGGGGGAAGAAAGTATACACATCTGCAACTTTAGCAGTAAGAGCTTTAAATTGCCAGTTTCACATGCTTAAGTACCAACAATATTTAATGGCTCAATTAAAACAGAAAATGCTTGCAAGCTCAGAAGCTCCTGATTGTAAAGAAATGCAGGATTTATTGCATGCAGTTGAACAGGTGGGAAAACATACTCTGCAATGCGGTTTTGATTCTCTAGAGGCCTCTTGTAGAGCCGCAGTTACAGGTTCAGTGATTCAAAGGCATGCCTGGTTAAAAGAACAGAGTTTACCTGATCATGTTAAGGCAAAATTATTGGATGCTCCTTTACAGCATGATACCTTGTTTGGTGTTAAGGCAGAAGAAGTGTTAAAGAAATGGAGGTTAAAGCTAAATCTATGCAAACAGTCAAGGATTTCTTACAGGTACAGCCACCTCGATTTAGCAGAAATTGGCCTACAAAAAATTGGTCCTTTCCAGTGTCAGACAGACCACAGAGAGGCAGATACAGATGCCCAAGAGGCAGATCTTAACCCCAAGGCTCAAACAGACAACAACAGTGGGGCACCTCAACCCCAAAAGGAGGTGAGGACAAGTCTCAACCTTACAGGAAACAGTCACAATGAACAATCATCCAAGACAAATGGGTTCTAAATATTGTGTCTCAAGGTTACAGGTTCCACTTTCATACTTTACCAAGGCTAAAAAGAATGCCAGACCTGCCACAAAATCAATGGGCAGAGGCACAGAAACAAATTTCAGCCCTCATGGACATAAGAGCTATTCAAAAAGTACCACAGCAGGAACAAGGACAAGGATTTTACTCAAGACTCTTCCTGATCCCCAGAAAGGACAAGGCCTGGAGGCCCATATTAGACCTTTCAATTCTAAATACTTACCTGGATATTCCAAAATTCAAAATGTTGACATTACAGCAGCTTCTACCCATGCTGGGCAAGAACGCTTGGCTTGTTACTCTGGACCTCAAAGAGGCATACCTGCATGTCCCTATCAGACAAAATTGCAGAAGATACCTCAGATTCAAAGCTGGTACAATGCACTACCAATTCTCTGCACTGCCCTTTGGCTTATCTACTGCGCCCAGGGTCTTCACAAAGTGCCTGGCATCAGTAATTGCATTTTGCAGACAAAAAGAAATTCAAATATATCCATACCTGGATGACTGCCTCATTCAAGCAGAGACAAAGGACATTCTTCTACAGCATCTGATGTTTGTAAAAAGATTGCTAACTTCTCTAGGGTACACAGTAAACGAAAAGAAATCAAAACTAGTACCCTCACAACAGATTATATTCCTGGGTGCCAGCTTAAATACAACGGCCCAGATTGCTTACCTCATGCCAGACAAACAGGTTCAACTAACTCAATATTTTCAACTACTGGCAAAAAAGTCCCATCTCCCTGCAAGAAAAATTCTGCAGGCCCTGGGATTCATGGCATACTGCATACTACTAATACCATATGCCAGACTGCATATGAGGAAACTACAATGGTATCTAAAATGTGTTTGGACTCAGCACTCTCACACTTTAGAAGCATTAATACCACTGATTCCCTGCCTACAACAGGAGTTTCGATGGTGGGCACAGGCATGTCACCTAAACAAGGGTCAGCCTTTCACCCTACCCACAGCCAGGCAGACTCTAACAACAGATGCTTCAGATTATGCCTGGGGAGCACACATGGCAGGAAAATGCATTCAGGGCAAGTGGACCACAGACCAGATGCATCTTTACATCAATCAAAAAGAGATGTTGGCTGTGCAAAATGCCCTAACAGCTTTCGAGGACCTTCTGCATCCAGGACAATTATTATTAAAGACAGACAACAGCACAGTAATGTGGTACATAAACAAGCAAGGGGGCACTCATTCTTACCCCCTATGCAGGCAAGCCATGACCTTGTGGAACACAGGTCTAACATACCAAGTTCACCTACAAGCACAATTCCTGCCAGGAAAGAAAAATACTCTGGCAGATGATCTAAGCAGAAATATCATGGACCCTCACGAATGGAAATTGAATCCACAAATCTTCAGCATGGTAACGCAAAAATGGGGATGCCCAGACATAGATCTTTTTGCCTCCCCACTGAATTGCCAACTACAAAAATTTTGCACAAGGACTTATCACAAACAAGCATGGAAAGTAGATGCTCTTTTGTTCAGCTGGAAGAACCTAAAAGTTTATGCCTTCCCGCCTCTGCCTCTCCTTTCAAAGGTACTCCTAAAAGCCAGACAAGAGAAACCACAGATGATCCTGATTGCTCCAGACTGGCCATGTCAGCACTGGTACCCTATCTTAAGGAACCTAGCACAAGGCCCACCATGGATTTTGCCTCAAATTCCACACCTTCTGACTCAACAAAACAATCAGATCCTGCACGGTCAGCTCAAAACCCTAAACCTGGCTGCATGGCAGATTTTATTAGTCAAACAGGCAACACCTCTAAAGTGGTTATGGATGTCATTTTGGAGGCCAGGAGGCCTAGCACCAGGAAAGCTTACTCAGAAAAATGGAAGAGATTCTGCGCCTGGAACCAGGCTCAAAGCCTAGATCCTCTTGTTCCAAACATTTCTCAGATTTTACAATACTTAACTGAGATGCTGGACAGTTCTCATCAATTAAGATCCACGCCTCTGCCATTTCAGCACATTATAACACGGATCCTCCTTTATTCTCGCATCCCTTGATAAAGCAGTACCTCAGAGGAACTAAAAACATAAGACCGCCCCGGAAAGCACCAACACCAACCTGGGACCTCAATTTTGTTTTGGAAAAGCTGACCCTGCCACCTTTTGAGCCAACCAATACAGCCGATCTAAAATTTTTATCATGGAAAACAGCTCTGCTCCTGGCAGTAACTTCAGCACGAAGAGTCTCAGAGCTACAGGCATTAATGGCAGTGGAACCTTTTATCATTTTTCATCAGGACAGGGTTTCTTTAAGGACAAACCCTACTTTTATGCCAAAGGTGGTATCTAGTGTGGCTCTTAACCAAACCATCCATTTGCCAACTTTTTATCCAAACCCCTAGAATAAAGGGGAGAAACTTCTGCATTCTTTGGACATACACAGGCAACTACGCTTCTACTTGGACAAAACAAAACAAAAGCTGTCAGAAAAACTGAGCAACTGTTTGTAGCATATGCTGCAGGATCACAGGGCAAGGCTGTCTCAAAGCAGACTATATCCAAATGGATAGGACACTGTATTCATTACTGCTACACACAGCATGGGAAATCAGTCCCAAATAGCATTAGACCACATTCCACCAGGGCTACAGCCACTTCAGCGGCCTTTCTCAGAGGAGTACCTACCAAGGAAATTTTGGAGGCTGCAACTTGGAGTTCAGTGCACACCTTTACCAAGCATTACCACCTGCCTCTTTACTCTAAATCCAGAGCAGGATTTGCCACTGCAGTTCTGCAGGGTCTCATAGCCAATCCTATCTTTTTATAGACCAGCCACCCATCCTTAGCTTTGGGATTCTACCCAAGTGTGATGACTGCAGCAGTGTAACATGATGAACATAGTACAGTTTTGTACCTACCATAAATGTAGATGTTAGAGTGTTCACACTGCTGCAGTCCAGGTTACCCTCCTTCCATCCCCTCTGAACTAGCTGGCCTTATGTATGCCTTTCTATCCTATACAACCTTTGTGGTGTATTCGCTTGTGACTGAAGGTATTGTTTTTATTTTATATGTATTGCCTACCTACTTGGGGGCACCTGACATCTGGGGCAAGAAAAACTGAAGAAAATGGCATCGGATGCATCTTATATACCCCTGGCGCACTGATGTCAGGAAAGAAGCGACAGCAACTGATGCCGGACCAAGACTTTGGAACTCTGGTTGACTGTGGGACCGCCTGACGGCAGGATAACCCAAGTGTGATGACTGCAGCAGTGTGAACACTCGAACATCTACATGTATGGTAGGTACAAAACTGTACTTTTCTTTTCCCTAGGTAAGTTTGGCCATATATTTCACGCTACTGGGGGTAATCTCGATCTGGGCATCTATGGTACAACCTAGGAAATTCTGGGTAGGGGAGGAGTCAGCGCTGTGGATCCAATAAGCTTCAAGATTGCTGCTGAGGTTGGATCCCGTCAGATCCGACAATCCCAATTGTTTGAAGTGGACGATAATCAAACATGGATTTAACATTATGTTAAGTACATAACTTTTATTTACTTGTAGTTTAATAAGCAGAAAGTTTTACTTCTTTGGTGGGAATAACACTGACAAACTAGGTACCTCCAACTGCTATTCATTGTGTTTTCAATATGCATTACATATCCTAGCTTCACATTCTACTAGCAAAGTCCTTTGCTCATCACAATCCACCATGTCACAGATGCCATTCCCTGATGCAATGTATGACAGTAATCAGAGACTGATAGCAGTTTTATATTAGCAGAATATACTGCAATACCTCTTTGTCTCAACATTTGAGATTTTGTAATGCAAATTATTTTAGAAGAGAGAATGCCAACTTCCATTCTTGGATAGTCGGGAAGGAAGTGTGGGATCCTGGATGTTCTTCATCTCACATTGCTGCAGTCCTTACTTATGGGTAGTCCGCTGTCCTCGGTCGGCCCGAATACCAAAGTATTAGGCTGACGTCGGTCATGGGCGCCTAGATCTGACATCAGAGCGTCAGGGCATAAAGGCGCATGACCGACGTCATATCCTCAGTCTTTTTTGCCGCATGGTCCGATGCAGAAGCAGCGTTGCAAGTGCCGTTCGGCGTTCTGAAATTTTTCGCTGGAGTTTCAGACCGATACCAAGTTGGGCTAAGTACCCGTTGGGGAATAATTTTGTTTTTCTTGCCTCAGTTACTTACGGATGTCAGAAAAAGTGAATAATTGTATTTCTTGTGGGAAACAGATACCGCATAGGGATTACCACTCGCTTTGTATTCCTTGTTTGGGACCGGAGCACGACGTAGTCGGGTGTCGGTTTTGTGCTAGGTTTAATAAGCGCACTATAAAACGGAGGTTAGATTGCGCTAGGTTAGTCTTTGGCAAGAGGTGTAATTATAATATGCCGTCGGATGTTCCGACGCCTGCTTCTACTAAGAAGCGCAAAGACAAATCTTTAAAGCCTAGGCAGGATGATTCATCCGTTTCGGACTCCGGACCTTTAGAAGCTACAGCTGAACAGGTGGATCCGGCTGAAGTTTCGGTCGAGACCCAGGGGGAAACTTTGATTTTACAGGATGTGGCCTCTCAGGAGGCAGGTCAGGCTGAAGGGGCCTCTCAGGTTACTATTCTCCCTTCCATACCTAAGGTGGTTAGGCCTTCTGCTACTGTTTCTAAGGCTCCTGCTAAGGGCAGGTCTGTCTTGCCTTCCTCTGGTGTCAGGTCTGGTTCTTCAGGGTCTGTGCCTAAAAAGCACATGCTTAAAATGGCAGAGGATTTGATTACTTTAATTAGAGGTTCTATGCCCCCTCCTGATAAAAGGCCCAGGATCGAGCCAGAGTTGAAAAGTTTGGAGCAGGCCTCAGATGATTCAGAGTCTTCTGCTGAAGGCATTCAAGATTTCCCTCCTTATTCTGATTCTGATGCAGAGGATTCCACTCCTTCTGCTTCTCCTCCAGAGGATTTTTCATTTTATGAAACTCTGCATTCCGTGAGGGAGCATTTTCAGTGGGAGGGACAGGATTACTCTGATTCACGGAAGAGACTTAGGGAGTTCTTGTTTTTACCACAGCATAGACCCTTAGCTATTCCTCCGGTTTTGGATGTTGTTTCAGATGTTTTTTCGGAAGCTTCCCTTAATCCAGATTCTGTGCCTCCTGCCCCAGTTAAACCGGACAGGTATTTCAGGGTGCCTGAGGCTCATAAATATCTGTATGAGTCCTAGGGCGGACCCAGAAAGTATTAGTCAGGGGCCTAAGGGTGTTAGAGCCTCTGTTGTTAAGAATCCGGTTCCTCTGGATAAGGAAGCTAGAGCTTTGGATAGATGGGGTAAGAAGGTGTATACCTCTTCTACTTTAGCAATGAGAGCTTTGAACTGCCAGTTTCATATGTTGAAGTATCAGAATTTCCTCCTTTCTCAGCTAAGGTCTAAAGTGGATGCTTTGGCAGAGGGCATAGAGTGTAAAGAATTGCAGGATTTAGTGCATGTTTCTGAACAAGTGGGTAAGCACTCTTTGCAATGTGGTTTTGATGCTTTACAGGCTTCTTCTAGGGTGGCTGCCACTGGTTCTGTTATTCGTAGGCACGCCTGGCTTAAGGATCAGAATTTGTCTGAGCATGTTAAGTCTAGAATTCTGGATGCCCCTTTACAGTCTGAAGTTTTATTTGGTCCTCCTGTGGAGTCAGTCTTAAAGAAAATGGAAGACAAGGCTAAGTCTATGCAGACTGTTAAAGATTTTTTGCAGGTACAACCTCCAAAGTTTAGTAGAAATTGGCCTACTAAGGGGTGGACGTACCCTTCTTCTGATTCTCAGTCTAGGGGTAGATCTAGGCGTGGTAGGGGCAGAGCTCAGAGTACTTTCAGGGCGAGACAATGGAGTTCGCCTGCTCAATCTGCTGGTGAGGGCAGGGGCCAGTCCTTTCGTAAACAGGCCCAATGACCTACATTTTCAGCTGCCGGATTCTTCTTGCCTGGCAGCTCCTTTGGGAGGAAAGTTGGCTCTTTTCAAGCAAAATTGGCATTTAGTCACCCAGGACAAATGGGTATTGGACATTATAAACCGAGGTTACAAGTTCTATTTCCATACCATGCCTCCTTTCAAAGGCATGCCAGACGTCCCTCCTCGGCAAAGGATAGAGGCTCGCAGACAAATTTCTTTACTTCTTCAAATAGGAGCTATACAGCCAGTTCCTCTGTCAGAAGTGGGCCTAGGATTTTATTCCCGCCTGTTTCTAGTTCCAAAGAAAGGGAACACGTGGAGACCAATTTTGGATTTATCTATCCTCAACACTTACCTGGACATTCCAAAGTTCAAGATGCTGACTTTACAACAACTTTTACCGCTGTTGGGAAAAGATCACTGGATGGTTACTCTGGATCTCAAAGAGGCTTACCTTCATGTTCCTATCAGGCCCAGTTGCAGGAGGTACCTGCGTTTTCGGGCTGGAAATTTACATTATCAGTTCTCTGCATTGCCCTTTGGCTTATCTACTGCCCAGAGTGTTCACAAAGGTTCTGGCTCCAGTGATAGCATTTTTCAGACTAAGAGGAATACAGATTTATCCTTATTTGGACGATTGCCTGATTATTGCACAAGAAAAGGACGAACTTCTTCAGCATCTACAATATGTGATGGCAGTGTTAAGATGCCTAGGGTATTCTGTGAACGAAACAAAGTCCAGTCTAGTACCCTCTCAGGACATGTGCTTTCTGGGTGTGAGACTGAATACAGCTTCCCAGATGGCCTTTTTGACCCCGGACAAACAAAGAAGCCTTTCTCTTTATTTCCATCAAATGTCTCTACGGTCCAGGCTGACTGCAAGGACAGTCCTTCAAGCCTTGGGGTTCATGGCATCTTGTATTCTGGTGCTTCCCAATGCCAAATTGCATATGAGGAAGCTTCAATGGTATCTCAAAATGTATGGACACAGCACTGCCAAGATCTAGACACTGTCATTCAGATAATACCTTGCATTCGGAAGGAGTTTTTGTGGTGGGCTCAGGAATGTCACCTAAACAAGGGACTCTCTGTGACCCGGCCAGAGGCGAGTCAGATTCTAACGACAGATGCCTCGGACAAGGCTTGGGGAGCACACCTCAATGGAAAATGGGTGCGAAACACGTGGCCTGTCAAACTCCAACATTTGCATATCAACTTGAAGGACATGTTAGCAGTCCAGTTTGCATTGATGGCTTTCAAAGATTTACTTCACCCAGGGCAGGTGTTGATTCAAACAGACAACACTACTGTCATGTGGTACATCAACAAGCAGGGGAACCCATTCTTACCCTCTTTGCAGGCAAGCGATGATTCTGTGGGAAACTGCTCTCAATCTACACCTCAATCTTCAGGCAAGGTTTCTACCAGGAGCACAGAACTCCTTAGCAGATGTATTGAGCAGACAAATAGTGGATCCTCACGAATGGAAATTGGATCCTCATGTATTTCAACAGTTGACAGTGTTATGGGGAACTCCAGACATAGATCTGTTCGCTTCTCCACTAAATTACCAGTTGCCAAAGTTTTGCACAAAAATGTTTCATCACACAGCTTGGAAGGTGGACGCTCTATCATTCAGTTGGAACAATCTGCATGTATATGCCTTTCCACCTCTGCCTGTTCTTCCCAAGGTACTCTTGAAGGCCAGACAAGACAAGCCAACCATGATTTTGATAGCACCGGATTGGCCTCGACAACACTGGTACCCACTACTGAGGAGCTTAGTACGAGAACCTCCATGGCCTCTGCCTCTGATTCCGCATCTTTTGTCACAAGAGGACAGTCACTTCCTCAATGTCAAGATTCAGTCTCTACATCTAACAGCCTGGCATATTCTGTTTTAGACTCTGGAGGGTCTCAGCTTCCACAACAAGTTTTGAATGTTATTTTGGAGGCCAGGAGGCCTAGTACCGGGAAAGTTTACGCTGATAAATGGAGGAGATTTTTTATTTGGAGCAAAGGAAAGGACTTTGATGTCTCCAAACCTGATTTAAGTGTTGCTCTTCAATATCTTAGTGAGTTATTGGACAAGGGTTTGTCTTTCTCCTCAGTAAAGGTCCATGCTGCAGCCATTTCTGCTCACTATGATTGTGACCCTCCTTTATTCTCTCATCCTTGGTTTAAGCAATTTCTTAGAGGGGCAAAGAATATAAGACCCCCACGTAGAGCTCCTACTCCTGCTTGGGATCTCAATTTTGTGTTGGA